>NW_024870912.1:4292500-4491531 GCF_019054845.1 Dipodomys spectabilis
CTAACATTTGATATATTTATTCCATCACTTTAACCTTTGTTATGCTATTTGTCTATCAAAATTATTTCAGTCTTTGAGTATAGTTTATCTGAGATCCGAGGTAACCTGTAATTTATTGCAGATAATGCCATGCTGATAATTAAATTAGTACTTAAAAATTCACTGAATCCTTAAGATTCCCAAAGCTGGGAAGCATATTAAAGCTTATTTAAGTTCAACTCCCTAATTATATAGACAAAACCTCTAAGAACCATTAAGATTTTGAGAGTTTTTTTTGGGGGGGGGGTCAGTAGAAGGGCTTGAACTCAGGGCTTGGGCGCTATCTCTGAGCTCTTTTGCTCATGGTTGGCTTTCTGCTACTTGGGGCCACAGCTCCACATTCGGTTTTCTGGTGGTTAATTGGAGATAAGAGTCCCATGGACTTTTCTGCCCTGGCTATCTTTGAACTGTGATTTCTCAGATCTCAGCCTCTTGAGTAGCTAGAATTACAAGCATGAGCCACCAGTGCCAGGTTTAGACTGAGTGTTTTGTCCAAGGTAATTGAACCATATGTCTAGGAACAGAGACGATATTGTTCTAATTCTTCATAAAATACACCTGATCGTAATTCTACCTAGAAATAACAATTAAAGTGCATTTGTTGTTGTTGTTGTGTGTGAGACCCTCCTCTTGAATTCACCAAGAGGCTTATTTCATAAGTATTGTCTGTTATGGAACTTTCTATAAGTCCATTGTTCTATTTTTGCCTTTTTTACAATTTTTTTTCATGTGTGTGCCAGTACTAGAGCTTGAACTCAGGGCCTGGGCTCTGTCCCTTAGCTTTTCACTCAAGGGTCGCACTCTACCACTTAACCCCAGCTCCACTTATAGCTTTTTAGTGGTTAATTAGAGGTAAGAGTCTCGTGGATTTTCTTTGAACTGTGATCCTCAGACCTCAGCCTCCTGAATAGCTAGGATTATATGTCTGAATCACTGTCAAATGGCTATGCTTTCCTTTCCTTTTTCTTTTTTTTTATGCTGTGGATTTAATCCATGTTCTTGTGTACGCTAGGCAACAGCTTCTGAGCTACAGTCCCCAGCCTGTTTGTCTCCATTTTTGTTCCCAAAGGTGGTAACTGTAGAGAGGAATTTCTATTTTAAAAAATCAAGCACAAGGCATACTGTAGATGCATGGTGAAATTTATAGTGTTCTAAATCAAGGGGTGCAACAACATAGTTAATTAATCCTTTCATTTTTCAGAATACGTACAGTGAAGACTAAGGAAGAGAGGGAACATTGATTGCTTTTCCTTATTTAAGAACTTATTTTCCCTGTGCAACAATCTTAGAATCCCAGAACAGTTTGAAACATATTTTGAAAAAAAAATAGTAGCTAGGTTGCCTGAGAAAAGGAATCCCTTCTGTCGTACCTGTCCTGGGCTTGAACTCAGGGCCTGGGTGCTATTCCTGAGTTTTCCTGCTCAAGGTTAGCACTCTACCACTTAAGCCACAGCTCCACTTCCAGCTTTTTTTTTTCTTTTTTGAGGATGCTTAATTGTAGATAAGAGTCTCATAGACTTTTCTGTCCAGACTGTTTTCAAACTGAGATGCTCAGAACTGAGATCCAGTGCCCAGCTTGAATCTGAAATTTTAATTTCAAGTTTAGCCAACCTACTGGAGAATATATGAAAATACTGCATCTTAATGGAGGCAGTCTTTCCTGTAAACTATTACAATCACACATGATTTCCCCACCTCCCTTTTTTTTGTTGGGAACGAAGGTGCTATACCAAGATGAACCACCAGGGGGAACCCTCAGAGACATCTGTAGTTCTTAATTTTGTCAGCTCCAAAGAGCACCATTTATATGTGTGTGTGTGTACGCATGTATGTCTGTATGCGTATGTGTGTGCATGCTTATTTTAATTATAACCTGTATTAAAAGTTTGAGTAAGTTAATTTTTTTGTCGGTTGTCAGCCTTGAACACAAAGCCTGTGTCCCTGAGCCTCTTGGTGCCAAGGCTAATGCTCTACCACTTGAGCCACAGCACTATTTCTGGTTTTTGAGTGGTTAATTAGAGGCAAGAGTCTTGGGGACTTTTCTACCTGGACTGGATTTGAACTGTGATCTTCAGATCTCAGCCTCCTGAGTAGCTAGGATTTCAGGCATGAGCCACCAGCGCCTGGCTTTTATTTTAATTTTACAATTTTCCCCATATATATTTTTTCTTAGCATTGGCTAGTTGTAAAAAGTGGTTTCATTTTGACATGCCTATATATGCACCATTGTACCTTCATCAGAATCACTACCTCCATAATTCTCCATCATCCCCATTTCCCTCTTTCCCAAGCCAATCTCAACAAGTTTCTTTGTTTCATTTTCACACTTGTACATCAAGCATTTCAATCGCTTTAATCCTCTCCACCCTTTCCATTCTCCTTCCCCTTCCACTTTTGTCTTCCCTACCCCAGAACTTGTTTTTCATTGTTGTCATTCATTTTACTTAGTGTATACTAATTGTCCAAAGGTTTCAAAGCGGTATTTTACACATGTATATACTATACTTTTCCCGTCCACTCCCACCCCTTATTATCCAACTGCTTTTTTAAAGCGAGTTTCCTTCTGACATGGGCAACCCTTTTCTTAGGAATGTCCTTCACATGCAATGTAAATCAGTGTGTGCATATCACTCACCAGACAGATATTTTTTTTTAATGGATATAATGTCATGGTGGTAATGATAAAAACTAAGAAAACAACGCATAACAAAATAAAATGTATCTCAACACACAAAGCCTATGTACAAACACATTAGAAAATACACACTGAAATACTCTGATTCTTTACGTTGAGGCAAGTGCTAAAATGCAGAGAAGTGTAGGTGTCTTATGCTGATGAGTTGGGTGGCACTGGCTCTAGGATGAAATGATCAAAGATAAAAGATGCACCAAAAAAAGTCTCCAAACATGCCAGGCATGGTGGTACATGCCTATAGTCCCAGCTACCTGAGAACCTGAGACATTGAGGATCCCTTGAGCCCAGGATTTGAGAACACTCTGGGCAGCAGAGTTAAACAAGAAAGGAAGAGAAATTTATTGTTTTTAAAGGAAGGGAAGGGAAGGGAAAGGATAGCAAACAACTTTGGCAGGACTTGGACTCAGGTTTGCTTACTGTCCTTGCCTTAGCTCTTGTCACCACATCACCCTATTTGTTGACAAAAAGATAATGGACATATCTCCAAATATGACTTAGTGTGCCAGTGCTGCATGCAGTTCTTTAGGCCTGTGCCTAGGACTGCAGAAGAATGAAGAAATCTCAACCCTGGAATATGTGTGGGGTTCTAGTATAAGGACAGGTTACCCAGGTGGTAGAGCAATCCACAGCCAGGCAGGGGACAGTGAGTAACGGGAAGTCACTATGATCTTTGACTGTAAAGTGACGGGGCAGATGAAAAGTTTACAAGGCAGCAAGCTAGCCAATGACAGCTCAGACCTCAGGAAGTGACTCCATAAAGGAAGAGCCTCTCATCATGCTGGAGAAGGCATCCGAGGTAGAGACGGGAAGCAAGGAAGTTCCTTGCTTCTCTCTAATCTGATGCTTCTTCCTTCAAGCCAGTCAGACACTGCAGATGTCTGGAAAAACCACTCTCCGTGGGTCATTCGCCTTCCAGGGATGGGAAGGTTGAGATGGGAGCAGGGAGCAGATCTCAGGGCAAAGGGATAAAATGGGCACTGCAGCACTTTATTTTGTTTCTGTCTTATGGAATAATCAATTTAAGGCTCATCTTTGTCTTCTGGGAGCACAGCACTTCTGATTCATATGCTTTTTTGGGGGGAAAAGAACATCAGTTTATGTTATGTTTTGAAGCCTGTGGCTAACTAGAGCCATTCAATAGTAAAGATCAGACTTGTGGATCTATTTTTTCTGTTCTTGTCTCTTTTTCTTCTCCCCTCTGTGACCACTGTCCCTCATCAGGGATTACTGCCACAGCCACCACCTGCTGGCCTGACTCTTCCCCCTCCACCTTGTTTCCGGAAGAAATCTTTCTAAACAAATAAATACCAGTCCTGCTCAGAACACTGAATGTCTTTCCCAACCTCTAGCACAGGGCCTCGATGCCTGGACCACCCTGACTTTTAGCTTCCTGTAGGCTTCACCCTACCAGCCTTTCCATCTGCTGTTTTCCCTTTACTGTGGCTGTCCTGATTCTTGGACTACAAGAACAACATATCCTTCAGGACATGGCAAACCTTCCGAAGCTGTGTTAAGATGTCACTCCAACACCTTGTAATGATTACCTTCTCTCATCCCCAATGCCAAGGCTAGAAGACAGGTTAGGTCTTATTTTTTGAGAATGATCAAACATCCAACACTTGAGACTTAAAATGTGTTCAGCCAGGCATTGGTGGCTTAAAGCCTGTAATCCTAGCTACTACAGGAAGTGGCCTGAGCAGTCCTAGATCTACTCAGCTCAGCCAGAAGTCTTTGAGGCTCTAATCCCCATCTAACGACTAGAAAGGCAGAAATGGAGCTGTGGTTCAAGTAGTAGAGCACCATTCTTGAGCAGAAAAACTTAAATGACAGTGCTTAGGCCCTGATTTTCAAGCCTCAGTTCTGGCACAAAAATAAAAATATGCTCAACGATCTGTACAAAGCCTTTTTATAGTTTGCACGATGTGTCCTCATAGTTGCTTATTTAATTCCCCGCAGGTGGTAGTATTTCCTAATTACACAGGTTTCTGGCTCTCTGCAGGGACAGCACAAGGGACTTGGGTTGCAGTCCTGCTCCGCGGTGGACTGGCTTTGGCATCCTGGACAAACAACTTCAAGTCCCTGTGTCCTCATCTGTACAAAAGAGTCAGGATTGTTCAGAGGACTGAATAAAACAATGCCTATTAGAAGTCTAACAGTGAGTGTCTGGCTCATCGCGGAAACTATAAATGTGAGTTCCCTTCCTGACCCCAAGCTTGGCAAGCTGCTTCTTCTATTTCTATGGCGGCTCCGCCCCGCGAGCTCCGGAGGCCACCGGGGTGCCAGCTGCGGAGGGCTGTGCCCGTCTGGACGCGGTAGCTGCCACGGGTACCAGCGAGCCTTAAAGGGGCGCCGGACTCGGGAGCTGAAGGGTGGGCAGGGGTTGATCGGAGAGCCCCGTGAGGGGCACTGGTCTGCCAAGGGAAAGCTGGTGCCACCACACACACCAGAGGAGGCCACCCAGACCTCTGGGACTCAGTCTCCCCAAGTCCGGTGGCTGGCCTCTCCCGCCTACTACATCTCGGCTTCTTGCTCCCTGGCCGCTTCCTCGCTGTGGCTGCAAGCAAAGAGGGTCTTGGACCAGTGCGCAGGGACTGGTTGGTGCCTCCCGCGCCCAGGCCCCGCCCCGCGCCCAGGCCCCGCCCCGCGCCCAGGCCCCGCCCCGCGCCCCAGGCTCCGCCCCTCCGCGGCCCCGGCTGGCCGGGGGCGGGGCATGCGCACCCCGCGGCGGGCGCGGGGAGGGAGCGCGCGAGCAGTTTCTTTCCCGGCGAAGCTGCGCTGACCCGAGCGAGCGGTGCAGCGGGGCGCGGGCTGGCGGTGGGCGGGGAGCCGGACTCGGGAGTCGGGCGCGCGCCACCAGCTCGGTCGCCAGACAAGTGCGGGTGTGCCTGGCCGCCTGGACGGACTGAGGACCGCCGTCTGGAGCACCGGGGCCGGCGCCCGACCGCGCCTGGAGAAGTGAAGCGGCGGTGACCTCCGCGAGGGGGAGCGGGCGGCCGCGGCTGCGAGCCCCGCGGGGATCCGGGGGACGGCGGGAGCGCGGGGCGCAGACCGGGCGGGGCCGGGGGACAGGGATGACCGAGTGCGCGGGGAGGCTGCACGCCGCCGCCGCCGCCGCCGCCCGGAGCATCCGCCGCCCGAGCCGCAGCTCCAGGCCCCCGCCCGGGCCATGGAGACGCTGAACGGCCCCGCGGGCGGCGGCGCACTGGACGCCAAGCCACCGGGCCAGCACCACCGCCACCATCACCTCCACCCACTGGCCGAGAGGAGGCGGCTGCACCGAGCGCCCTCGCCCGCCAGACCCTTCCTCAAGGACCTGCACACCCGCCCCCCCGCGCCCGCCTCGGCCCTGGCGGCCCCCTCCCCGGGCCGAGCCCCGGCGCCCACCGCCCCGCGCTCGCCCAACCTTGCCGGCAAGGCGCCGCCGTCGCCCGGCTCCCTGGCGGCGCCCGGCCGCCTCTCCCGGCGCAGCGGCGGCGTCCCCGGCGCGAAGGACAAGCCGCCACTGGGCGCCGGAGCCACCAGGGCGGCGGGCGCTGCCAAGGCCGCCCCTGGAATCAGGAGGGCGGCGCGCGCGGTGCCCGCTGAGCCGCTGCCTCGGGCGGGGAAGCCTCCCGGGGCCGAACAGCCGCCCAACGCCGCCAAGGGCCGCAAAGCCAAGCGCGGCTCCGCGGTGCCCCCCGCGCGCGCCGTCGGTCTACTGCCCCCCGCCGCCCCGATCCCAGCCGTGACCCTCTCTGTGACCTCGGCGGCCGGCCCCCTGGCCCCCAGCCCGCGTACCAGCCACACGGACAGCAGCTCCGACCTCTCCGACTGCCCCTCGGAGCCCCTTTCCGATGAGCAGCGCCTGCTCCCCGCCGCCAGCAGCGACGCCGAGTCGGGCACCGGCTCCAGTGACCGGGAACCCCCGCGAGGAGCAGCCCGGGGGGCGCCGCCCGCCAGCCCCGACCCCCCCGCACTCCTCGCTGCACCCCAGGTCGCCGCTGCCTGTCTGGGGGGCCGGAGCAGTCCCAGCGGGGTGGCCCCAGGGTCCCCCGGATCGGGTGCGACGGAGGATGTTGGGGGACGCGTACCACCTGAGCGAGCCGTCCCCGGGACGCCCAAGGAGCCCAGCCCGGATGAGCAGCCCCGGCTCGTGCCGGGGCCGGCAGTGGAGGAGGAGGAGCTGCTTCGGGAGATGGAGGAGCTGCGCTCGGAGAACGACTACCTCAAGGTGATTGAGCCGGTGCCGGGTGGCAGATGGGACTGGAGCCTGGTAGCCCGGGGCTGGGGGCGCTGCGAGCTCTTTTACCCACTATGTTCTGAACTTTCCTGCCCCGCATTTAGTAGGTCTTGGTGGCCTGAGCCACAACTTGTGGGCGAAGCAAGACCTGTCGGTCCTTCTCACCCTCTTAGCCCTTCTTGGTTTTAGTATTGCCTGCCTTTGCTGATGTCATTTGCTTTCGTCAACTAAGCCTGCTGGGAGGTGGCGACAATCATTTCTGGATACATCAGTTGACCCCGGGCTAGTTTCACCTGTTGGGGAGGTGTTATCTCTAGCCATTCAGTTGTGGCCAGACCTTGGCAGCCATGCGGTGGTGCAGGCTTGCGGATTTAACTGCAGCTTCTCCTGTAATTTCAGAAAAAGCCAGGGGCCTACAGTGTCTCCTATGAGCTCCTGCAGCACACGCAGGGGGAGGGGCCTGGTTCTTTTCAGTGTTGAAAGTTCAGGAGCCTGGTGGCCTGGGTTCAGGGACAACAGTATTTCAGTGGGTGGAGAGCTTTGTAACTGTCCCCAAGCCAGCCCTCCTATATCGCCAGAGGCAGGGTCAGCTCTTTGGAAGGAAGGGATTGAGACTACTGTCACACTGATACTTCCCGCAGGGTGTGCTTGCAGTCCCCTTAGTTTTAATCCGACTCCATCTTTTCTCCACGGAGAAGGCCCGTGGTGCAGAGCTGAGGGTTTAGACTGTGTTGAGGGGGTCAAAGACAGCTGAGGTGATTGGAGAGAAAAATAAAGAGAGCTGTGCTGGGGAGGCTGTTTTAGAATTTATTACAATCCTCAGGTTGGCAAATCACTCCAGAGGCAATAATTTATTCCTGTATCTGTTAAAATCTTTGGGAATACCTCTTAAAGTGACCGTGTGACCCTGCTTTCTGAATGGGCTATGTGATTTGAGCTGTTTTCTCAGCAAATGATAACCTGTCTCCTTGAGGCCCAGTGTTTGACACCTGGGACTGAGGATTGGCTTTTCTAAGTTGATGGTGGTAAGTGTACAATTCGGGCTGGAGTCAGCACATGAACTGTGGTACTCCTTCCCAGACCAGAGTCTTTTTCAAGAGCTGTTCTAGCCAGTGATGTTAGAGTGTGGGAAGAAGGAGACGGAGCAGCAGAAGTGAGAATAGGGCAGAGTGGAACTTGGAGATGTTTCCAATAGTGCGTCTCTTATATAAGAGACAGTGGAATGAAATTCCAAGGGGTCCAAGAGAAAAGGCAACTGTTGTGTGGGACTCTTTCTGACAAAAGCATTTTGGAAGATCCCTGAGGGTGAGAGAGATCAAAGGTGATTTTTTGAAGCATAACCCTAACCTACAGGATTTCTGCCCAAACTATGATGCATCCAAAGTAGGACTGCCCAGAAACAGAAAATGTGTTCTTCTGATAGAAAATACATTTTTATTACTTCCTGGGTCTTCAAGAAGGCAATTACTTCAAAATACATTCTTAGGTTTTTATCCTTTATTGACTGGTTTTATCCTTATTTATTCATTCACTCATCTAGTTAAATTCCCAATAAAGACCCTGACCTTTCATGGTTCCTCACAAGATCCCACCACAGCCGCCTCCCCACCCACCCCCACAATCCCTCACAGTGCCAGCACCCTGAACATGCTAGAATGGAACTGAATCTCACCCCTACCCCCAGCTCTCATTGTTACATTTGTTACAACTCCAGTTCCACAGATAAGGATACTGAGAACCAAAAACTTAAGGGACTTTCCCAAGGTCACCTAACCAGTGAGTGACACCCTTTGTGCTGGCCTCCATTCTGTTCAGCATACCAGGCTGCATCCCTGTTTCCCGCAAGGCTGCTGTTCTCTGTGTACCCTGCTTCCAAGCACCCTGCCTCTGAGCTCTTTTATTAGTTCTCTGAATTCTGCTTTCCTAGGGGACTCTTGTTTTCTTTTCAGGTGAAAGGGCTGTAATGAACTTCTGTCCATGAATTCCCACTGGCAAGGTTTAATTTTCGGGAAATGTTCACTTGCCATTTCCTGTGGAGAAGGTGTTATGACCATCTGTTTGCTGCGCCTGAGTGGCCTTTCTACCAATAGCCTGAGCATTGGGTAGAAGGGTCCAAATGAGACTAGGAAAACAGAATCATTACATGTATGTGTGAACTATGTATATGCTTGATCCTTCAAAAACCTAATATCAGAATCTCAATTTGGGAAAGAAACATAAGAGGCCAGGTAGATTTCTGTAGGGTTGAGGAGCTCTATCAGTGCATGACCAGACTCCTTCTAGCAGCAGCAACCTCAGGGGACCTAGACCAGTCTGCCTTTCTTTGTATGGGCCATGCACATTATAAACTTAGCTTTGCTTTTTGTTCTGTATGATGCTCTGGGAAACTTTTTTTTTTTTAAATGGTAGATAAAAGTACATCCTTGACCTACTAGTTTTTTAGGGAGTGTTGCACAGATTAGATATAGCACAGATTCATCTGTTTATATGTTATCCAAAAGGAGAAACTTGGCCTAGAAATATTACTTGGATCTCTTCTGGAGGGTTGTGGCCATATGAAGCATTACATTCTTCCCTTGAATCAGGATTGTTACCATTGCTGTGTAAGACTGCCATAATTTCAGACCTCAAATGATGGTGTCATCAAACAGGAAATCAAGGCCCCATGACCCTAGGAGAATGTCTTATGAATCAGGAAATTCAAGGGTAATTCTCCTGGTTTTTAGTATATTTTCTTTTAAGCTGTGTGGAATGTATAGAGTTATTCCTGACCCTATTTTCAGTCTCTTCAGCAAAGGGGTCTGGGGTGACCAGATGAAAAAGCACGTCACTTAGTCCAAGTGGCTGGTTTTGCATGAACCACAGACAGAAATGTAGTTGGGTTTTCTTTTGCCCTCTGATGAACTGGAAGATATCTGCAGGTATTCAAAACATAAAATAAGCTGACGAGTTCAGTTATCTCCAGGCCTTTGCTTCTTTCCCAGACAAACCCAGGCATGTTTTTAAACACGGAAACTGACTTTTGTACAAGCCTGATGTGTTTCCATCTTGCCAGAATGCCACATATTTTGCTTGATTGCTCTAGGACAATCAGACAAACTACAGTGCTCATTGTCAACATAATAATTATGTCTTCTGTTTCCACAGGCCTTTCAGGAGAATGTAATCACTTTGAGTTTATTTTCTTATTTTGAAGATGCTTTTGGCAGCCTTAACATTCATAACCCACCCCCAGTGGACCCTTACTATGCTGCTGTCTGTCAGTGGATCAGAGTTGGGGTGGGAAGGGCTGTTTCTTTTGCTCTACTTTGTCAGTTATTTTGTAAGAACATTTAATTTAAAGAAAACAAGGGTAGATAACATTGACCTTTCTGGAGGGGTGATTCCTAAGGGAGAGGCTGAGGTTTTGGTTTTATGGGAATTGAAGCTTGGCCTTATGCATGCTAAGCATATGCTCTACCACTGAGTTACAACACCTAGGATTGTGCTTTTATAGATCGAAATGTCTGCCCATTGATCTGGCCTTGCCATCCTGTCACTTGGGGCAGTTTTTTTTTTTTTTTATGAGTTTTTGGCTCAGACATCTTGTTATATTTGGTTGAGTAAGATGCCAGACACTCGGAATCTTACACTTGGAGAGGGGGACAGTTACGGGGCAAGAAGAAGCAGCTCTCAGCAGCTGAGGTCGTTCAGCTCCTGCCTGTCCCTTCTCTTTCCCTTTCTTGTGGAAGGATTAGCATGGACAATATTCCTTAGTCTTCTCTCACATGCTGCTTTCCACATCCATTCTGTATGCAGCCTGTGAAAGCAGCACTGTCCTCATGATAGGTGGCAAGATGGGGTGACCAGGCCCACATCCCCTCCCTCTGTACTTGATGAACAATGGCTACAGCCCCTTGCCTTCTTAGCTCCAGCTGGGACTGGAAAGAACATTGCTATTGTCCCAAGGGAAATGAGGTGGATGATTTGGATGTGACAAATGATAATAGTTTGTGTCTGCAACTCCTAGACAATGGAATTATTGCAACAGTAGCTAGAGAACTGCTTCTAGGGTTCAGATTGGGTTTATTGAAACAGGAGTTATTAAAATAGAAATTGTGATTGGTTTGGGACTAAGAATAACATAATCATTAGTATGATCAAGTTTGATCACTTATACCAAGATGTCCTGAATTTGGTCCTTTGTATTTATGGATCAAACAGTTCTAGAGGTTTTGATTGAAACATTTTATCTTGGTTTAATCTTTTAATCTTGGTATATTCAGTTGTTGGAGTAGTACCTCATTATTTCTTGGACTGATGATGTCATAAGGCTTGATTTGTTATATGTAGGAAAAAGAGAATAGTTGGATAGCTTCATTCCAGGAATTCATTTTATGTAAAATATTTGAAATGTATAATTTAAACTAGGCTAGCTTGCAGCAAGACAATGATGGGACATTTAAATATATCACAGACTTGTTATTAATTCAATATAGAAGTGCTAAGGGCAGTTTTTCTTATTAATTTTGTGTATAATAAGAAAACAGAAATTTCTACTTTTATTTACTGTGTAATCAAGATAGTATCTGTCAGAAACACTATGTTCTGCTTCATTTGATTTCCTTAAACAGTGGAATGGCAGACTTCTTTAGGGTTCTGGAATACAGTGTTTTCTAAATTAGAGCATGTCCTCAGAAAATTAATGTAATGGTAGCTTGAAAATCACTACTCATCATGACCCTAATCTGAATAATAATAGTTTTTGCTATTTGAGTGACTGCTGCCAGCTTACATGGTTTGTAATTTGCTTCTCTGTGACTTCTTCTCAACGAACCTGAAAATTGCTTTTTTCCAGATGCCACAGGAGGAGTGAAAACATTAGTCCTGGTCCTACTGCTATACTAGACACGTGGGTGGGAAGCTATTTAAACTTTTAAATTCTCAATGCTCCCCCCCCTTTATTTTTTGGCATGGTGCCAGGGTTTTGAGCCCAGGGCTTCCTACTTGCCAGGCAGACATTCTGTCACTTGACCCATGCTTGCATGGGTCTGGTTATTTTTGCGATAACGTCTTACTTTTTGCCTAGTCTGGTTTAGATTGAGATGTCCTAGTTATACTTCCCTCTGTAGCTGGGATGACAGACTGACAACTGTACCTAGCCTTTTCTGTTTGCTTGGGCTAGCCTAGAGCTGTGATCCTTCTGATCTATGAGCCTCTTGCATAGCTGGGAGTATGCCTGTGAAGTACCAGTGCCCTGCCCAGTGTCTTTATTTTTGAGATGGGCATATTCATATCTTTATTGCAGTGTTTTCCTTGAGACTAGTTACTCTAATGGATACATTTGTATGTTGACAATTGTCAATCTGTAAATGCTAGGCTAATTTTATTAGTTTACATGGATAGTGGGCTTTTAAAAGTACAATTGAAGATCATTATCATTTCATCTGTCCCAGTTATAGCAAGCACTTTGTAGTGTTGACTATAAAGTGTGTGTGTGAGTTTAGACGCAGACGCAGTGGATTTGCTGCTTTGTGTCTTTTGTTGTTGTGAGGCTTTTGGATACATTAACCAGTCTCAGTTTAGTTTCCTTTTTTTCAAATGGAGTAATATGCTCCTGACAGAATTATCATAAGGGTAAAGTGTTTAATAAAGAATGTTTTTCTGTTTTAGAAATTGAGATAAAATTTGAGTTATAAAAAGCAGCAACTCAAATATAAGCAATTATGTTCTTTCTAATTTTCTTTTCAGTGAACTAGTGTTGGTGATTTTTTTGTATTCATGCCAAAAGATAGTATGTTTACATATGGACTGCTCTATGATTGGAATATGGATATGTCTAGCTCTTAAACATTTTAAACCCAATAATTGTTGTTTACATGTCTGTATACCATATTTACTATTTAACATTATGGTAGATATGTTCTGCATCTTAAAGTGTGTATAACATTTAGAACTTTTTTTTTTTTTTTTCAAGTTCTGGACTTTGAAATTAGGGGCTTGTAATCACTTGGCTTGTTTAGTTAGAGCTCTACCACATGAGCCATTCCTTAAGTGTTGATTTTTGCTGGTTATTTTGGAGATAGTATCACAATCCTTTCTGTCTGTAATCCGCAGTAGTTTAGGATTACAGGTAGAAGCCACCTGCATCTCGCTCATGACTGACTTCTATAGATACTTTGCAGAATGTAAATCCATCACATTTCTCCCATGAATGAGAGTTAGAATCACTGCGGATTTGTATGTGTACATATGTACTGATCTAGAAGTGTACTTGTGATGACTATACTGATTATTGCTTGTATTAAACTACTTTTTTTTTTATTAGTTACCCAGTGAAATAATTACCTCCTGATTGTACTGAGAAATGTTTCAATTGGGCTCTTTCTCAAAGTCTGGTGTATCAGACTTTGAGATGTGGATGTCCTAGATTTTTGAAGAGTCAGAACTTTCTGCTCTCTTTCAAGAATGATGACTATAAGCCATTTTAAAGATTTTGGTCTGCTGGTGGGGTGCAGTTCTTGCCATCAGAGCCACAATAGGAGTCGGGCATCTGGACAGCATCCTCTTTCGTGAAGAGTGGCAGGCATTTTCTTGCAAGATCTGGGTCCTTGGTCTCCTGGAGAACCTGGCTTGTCCATTCTGCTCTTGGGTATTCAACGGTCCAGCTATAGGTTGGGTGCAAAAGCTCCTAGGTCCAGCAGATTTTCCTTCCAGGAACAAGATTTACAGGGAAAGAGCTCTGGGAAGGAAACAAAAATTAAACTTGGTTATACTTCACAACATTTTCACTGCTGAGATTTACACTTATATATTTGTGTGTGTGTGACATTTTCAACCATGGACATTTCTATAAAAGCCTGAGAAAAGAAGCTTTTTACTCATCTGAGCACCAGGAAGTTAGTGGAGGTTTATTCTTCAACCTAAGGAGTGTCTGGCTGTTCACTGAAATGCTTTGTTTGCTTAGGAGAATGCATCATTTGGTTAGGAGAATCTCTTGATGTGGATAGTGTGGACAAACAGGAGAAATCTGTGAGCTGCAGTTGGAAGGTGATGAGCTGCCTGATTGTGTGTTTTCAGAGACCACTGCATGTAGCTGATGTTGACTGGGACCTCAGCTTCCTTCACTTTGGCCTATCCATAGTTTTCTATGGTTCCCAGTTCATTTGTTCTGTTTCCTTGGTCTTACTCAGGATAAACTCATTTTCAGGGTATTTCTTTCTGTTCAATGTCTGTTCTACCTAAGATTGCAGAGTTGGAAACTTCTGAATTTTCTTGTATACTTTAAGAACAAACGCAGAATTTGGGAGGACAGTAGGAATCCAGGAACAAATTGAATGCAGGACAAAAATTGACAAACAGGGTTAGGGAAACCTTTTTTCTGATGTTTAAGGGAAGAAATTAGATTTTTTTTTCTGCCTATAAAAGTATTTCAAAGTGAAAGGATAGCCTTGAAAGAAAGCTCTCCATATGAAAGGGACCTCAAAGAGAAATCCAATAGAGTCCTCTGGGGGAGTTTTTATGGTACTGAGCTTCTTGCATCGATCCTCCCCTGAGCTTTGCACTGATTGCTTGATGGCTTATATGTATACTGCCCTGGCTCTTTTTATTGGTTGAACAGACACCCAGGGCATTATGGGAAGAAGCTTTTGAACAGGACCCTGAGGCACTATGGGAATAAGAAGTGCCTTGATGGGCCACATGTTATCTGCCACATGCAATGTCTGCCACCTTTTATCCCTGTTCTTTTCTCTCATTTTGGCCAAGGGTCCTTTGGAGTTTTATGACAGTGTTTGTGGGTCATACAAAATTATCAAGACAAGCAGATGGGGCTGCTGTTGAGAAGCATACAGGTCTATTGATCATGTACCAAATAATTTTTCAGGCATTCTGTGGTTGGTCAGACATTCCCCATGCCTGATTAGGATGTCCAAGTTTGAGAGAGAGTCTCTCTTGTCTCTGTGTCTCTTACCCTGAACTCAGGGTCTTGGGCTTGCTAGGCAGGTGCTCTGCCACTTAAGCCATGCCCCTACTTCAAAAATTTTCTTCATGAAACTCAATACTAACTGAACAAACTAAAGAGGGATTAATTACATGCTATTCTTGATGCATTTGAATAATCAGTTATTGAAGCATGCAGGTACATTTCTCGAATGTTTCCTTTAATTTCCTTCCTTGCAAATGATTTTTGGAATACTTGGGTATAATGTATATTCTATATCCTGCAGATAAATCTCTGTTTTGGGGAAATGGTTTCCATAATTAGGCTACAGAACTGGAGCTGAGCAGTGCTGTGGTTCAGCCTCATTTTAGCCATCTCTGGGATTTGGTCTTTCTAAGTGGTACTTGTTGTTCTGCTGTATTCATTCCACAAATGTTTTTTGCAAGTCTGAAGGACAATCTTACCAGGCCTTTCAAAGCTTTCAAGTCTTTCAAAGCTCACCTTTTAGGGCAGATGACAAATAGTAACTAGGGAAAAAAGAAAACAAATAAGTGATGGCCTTAGAGGCCAGAGGCTAACCAAGGGGAGGCATCAGTGGGGTGCCTTCTAGGCAGTGAGCTAAGATCTAGGGTGGGAGGGGGGAGCGTTTCTAGGAGAGGGAATAGTAGATGAGGTCTCCAGACAATTCTAGACCTACTAAGCTGGATGTGCCTGGTAGGGAAGAAAGGACAAAAAAGAAGCCCTGGAGGGTTTGGTAGGGAGTGAGATGATTCGATTTACATATGAAAGAGTAACTCCAGTGGGGAAACTGCCAATTGGGAGGGAAGCTGGGGGCCTGGGCCTGGTCCTTGGTCTGGGGTGATTAGATAGAGTAGGGTAAAGAGAGCATTGCTTGTGGCTATAGAACTGAGGAAAGTGGGAAGCCTTGGGTTCTCTGGTCAAAAGTCAAGCTTACTTTAAAGATTTTAATTGGCTCTATTTACAATTCTAAAATCAGGCATGTTTCATAAAATAGAATTCGTGTTTCCTTGGCTGAAGGGAGAAGATCTGATTTTCTAGATGGAGGGGGATTGGAGATTGCTGGAAGAACCCTGAGGCCTTGTGTGGTTTCTAAAGTACTCACATTGTGATGCAGGGACTTAGGGAACGAATCATGGAAGAATAGTTAACATCCACTCACCTCTGCTTTAACCCCACTTCCCTTCCTCAAACCTTAGAGCCGGGAGAATTCCTGTCTTGATTTTGAAACTGTCCAGTTGCAGTTACCTCTTCCCTGACTATACCTTACAACTTGGTTTTGGTTTGATGACTTGGAGCTCTAGTGTGAATGACTTCATTTTGAAATTTAGGGTGCTTTGCTGGGACCTACTATGGGAACTTAGATCAAAACAACAAGGCCTGCCATTCTTTGTTTACTGTCATATTTAGAGTGTCTACTTTTAAAAAAATATATTATTGTTTTTTATCTTTAAGTTGTACAAATGAGTTTCAGGTCAACGTATTGATTTATGAGTACAATGTATCTTGATGAAAGTCATTCCCAGAGTGTTTTCTTTTTGATGATAAAGAAAGAAGATTTGGAAAGGAAGAACAGGAGTAAGCCCAATGTGTGTAACAGGAAAACATTTTAAGGTCAGAGTCCATTAGTCAATGCTGAATCTGGTATTCTGGAACAAAATCTTATTTATTTATTTTTGTGCCAGTCCTGGGGGCTTGACTCAGGGGTTGGGTGCTGTCTCTGTTTTTTTTTCCTTAAGGCTAGCACTCTATCACTTGAGTCACAGTTTCACTTCAATATCTTTTATTTTTATTTTTGATGGTTAGAGATAAGAATCTCTCACAGATTTTCCTCCCCAGGCTTGCTTGGAAATGTAGCCCTTAGATTTCAGCATCATGAGTAGCTAAGACTGCATGCATAAGCCATCAGCATCCAGCTAGAACAAACATTTCAGAGACATATGCAGGAGTGCTGTAATTCCAGAGCAATTACCAGTTATTATCTTACTAGTTTATGTCCTTTGAAGGCTGGGCCTATCTGACTCATCTTAGTATCTAAATTGTGCCTTAGAGATATAGGTTTAGGTCAATGATAGATTTTAATCTGAAGGCTTAATTATCTGTAGAGAAGATTGTATTTATGATTATGTAAGGAAATATTGTGAGTAGAATAAATCCCAAGAAGCTGTTTTGCAATGAATCTAGAGAGAGAGAAGGCACAGGAGATCCCAACAGAAGAGGTCCCTGACCAAAGCACCTGGTTGGCCATGAGCTGATGGGTATGGTACAGGCATTTGGTATTTAGTGTTGAAGATAGGATGGGGGTGGTGTGTGGAGGAGAGAAATGCCATCCTTTTTGATTTGGCTCATGAACCTTCCCTGTCTGGTTTTCCTAGGATGAGCTGGATGAACTCCGAGCTGAGATGGAAGAGATGAGAGACAGCTACTTAGAGGAAGATGTTTACCAACTACAGGAGCTCCGGCGAGAGCTGGACCGTGCTAACAAGAACTGCCGAATCCTACAGTACCGGCTCAGGAAAGCTGAGCAGAAAAGCTTGAAAGTGGCAGAAACAGGGCAGGTGGATGGTGAACTTATCAGAAGCCTAGAGCAAGACTTGAAGGTGAGTTAGAGGGACTGATGGCCTGGGCATTCTAGGGGTAAGGGTTAGCTATCTGAAGATGGAACTCCAGACTTCTCAAAAGTTTCTTGTTTTGAGGTTAGAGGTACAGGGTACAGATCTAGGGCCTCCCTTATGCCAGGCAAGGACCCTACCACGGGGCCACAGATTCCTAGCCTCCTGGTAAATGGGTTCTCAGTCTGTCTGTGTCTCTCTTTCTGGGGTTTCTCTGTTATTGAGGCTGATCTTAAACTCCTGGGCTCAAGCCGTTCTTCTCCCCCAGGCTTTTTGGGGGGCTGGGGCTACAAGTAAGTACTGTCTCCCCCTCCCCTGCAAATGGGACACATATTCTTGATGTTTTCCTGCTATGTTTGTCTCAGCTGATTTCAGCACAAACATTCTTTATTTACATTATGGCCCATAGAGTATGTCTACTTATATAACTTGAATGGCATAAGGTTTAAATCTGTCATAAAATAATCTCAACTAAACCTTTAAAAAAATCGTTGTAATGGAACTACAATGCAAAAAAGAATTAATACCTGCCAGTTACTCTGACAGTTGAATAGAAATTATGCCTATTCCTAGAGATTATTTCTGAAATAAGCTCAAAAATTTTTATTGGTTGTCAAGTCAAGGACTACTCTTAAAAGTTACCACCTCCCTACCATCTTCAAGGTTATTTAGGTTTCTAGGATGTGGAAAATCTGACATTCTCATAACCTGAGGGATACTTGTATAGTGGTGACCTAACTGAAGGAAAACTGATTTGTAACTAATAATCTAAGTCTCCTTGAGAACCACTGGCAGAAATGATGTGAAGAAGTCCCAGACTTTATACTATTGCTCACTGTCATGACCTGATTATCAAATCATTTATCTAGAGATGAATTATGCATAATGTCCTCCTTAGTACAAGAGTACTTATACAATCTCATCTAGCTTTCATTACAACAGGAAAAGAATCTTTGTAATTCTATCGAAGTTATAAATTGCTAAGAAAATGTCATTCGGTGCAAGAAAGGGTGATTTCTATTTCTTTACAAAGTCTTTTCTCATTTGCTTTTAGAAAGTAAAGAGGTATAATTGCTTTGAACATTTGAGCATTTTAACCACACAAGTACCACAGTAGACAATTTAAAACTTGAGTATGCTGAACATCTACTGCATGTAGAATTTATTATTACTATTGCTATTTTTAGTCAGGCAAGTTTAAAACAAATATTGACTTGTTCATTATTATTATTTGTAATTTATCGTATAAAGCATGTGAAGAATTGGCATTCTCGATGCTATTCTGTGAGGAAATTGGATTATCCAAAGTTACCTTTGACTCCAGATGAAAGTACGAGTCATAGACCCCTCACAAGATTGATTTTTTAATTCTTTCTTTTCTTTTCCTTTCCCTTCCTTCTTTCCTTCCTTCCTTGCTTCCTTCCTTCCTTTCTCTTTCTCTTTTTCTTTTTCTCTCCCTCCCTTCTTTCCTTTCTCTCTCTCTTTCTTTCTTTTTTCTTTCTATCTTTCTTCTCTCTCTCTCCCCTCTCTCTCTTTCTCTTTTCCTTCCTTCTTTCTGTCCTTCCATTTTTCTTTTGCTAGTCCTGGGGCTTGAACTCAAGGTCTAAGTGCTTGTGCTCAAAGCTAGCACTCTTAAGACTTGAGCCACACATCCTCGTTTGCCTTTGTGGTGGTTAATTGGAGATAAGAGTCTCTTGGATTTGTCTGCCTGGGCTGACTTCAATACAGGATCCTTAGATCTCAGCTGCCTTGAGTAACTAAGATTTCAGGCTTGAGCCACCAGTGCTTGGTTGATTTCTTGTTTTAAACTACCAATCGTCTATCCCTTATCTGAAGTGATTCAGATATCAATCACAGGTGCTTAACCTGTAATACCTCTTCCATTAAATACAAGTCTGTTAAATATATCTGGAACCATCTTGTTACTTATTGTACTACTATATTACTTGGTAATTCTGCCTCTGATGTGGTCTGAAAACTTTATATCCTAATGTTTATCTCTGTGGGCTGATGCAGGTAGCCAAAGATGTGTCTGTCAGATTGCACCATGAACTTGAGACAGTGGAGGAAAAGCGTACTAAAGCTGAAGATGAAAATGAAACTCTCCGACAACAGATGATTGAAGTGGAAATATCTAGACAGGCCCTCCAGAATGAGCTAGAGAAGCTGAAAGAGGTAATGTGGAAATGTGTAACCTTTCCTCCTGTGTTAATTGTTAGAAATTTGAGACTCTATAGTCTCATTCTTGTGCTGCTAGAAGGCAGAACAACCAATAATGGAAGGCCTGTTTATTTGGCTCAGGAGTTAAGAATGGTTTTTCTAGCCAGGTGTGGGTAGCTCATGTCTATAATCCTAGCTACTCAGGAAGCTGAGATCTGAGGATCATGGTTCAAAGTCAGCCTAGTCTCAAATTAACCACTAAAAAGCCAGAAGTGGACTCAAGTGGTAGAGTATTAGCCTTGAGTGCAAAAGGTAATGGACAGTACCCAGGCCCTGAATTCAAGCCCCAGTACCAGCATACACACAAAAAACATGGTTTTTATTATTTTCTGATATTGTCAAATAAATGAATTAAAAACTCCATACATAATAAATACCCCCAAAGGCAAAGAAGACTTTGGAAAAAAGATTGTGTTGCTTGCAAAACCTAAAGTGTTTACTGTTTGGCATTTTATAGAAAAGCCTGGTTGAAATCTATTACTTATAATTTCCATTCAGATTAGGTGGCCATTAATTCCTTACATGGGTCCAAATGGGATTTATTATTACTAGAGTACAGAATTAAGCAGTAGCTTTTTTCTTGAGTCTTCTTGTCCAATGAGCTACAGAATATGTTCTGTAAATAGGTAATGTATGCTATCTATATATATCATTCAGCCAATATGATTTAAATATAGATATTTTTGCATTTCAGGGAGTGATTATTCCTGCAAAAATTATTCTTGCATACAGCAATGTAAATCCTGATCTGCTTTTGATTTCCATTATAAGATTAAAGCTGAGTGTTTTCTTGGAAAACATCCTGCATGTTGATGAAATAAAAAAACCCTTGGTGAAGGCTTTTGGATGCTGGCATAGTACTTGCTGATGGCCTCACTTAGCAGGTCATTGTTGATATTTGGATCCATTTTCGGAATCACCCAGTCATTTTATCTATCCTAGCATGCAATACCACACTTGGTTCAGGTTTGGTCGTAGGCTCTGTGATGGGAAATGCCACATGAAAATGTCATTTGTTTTCGTTCCTTGAATCCATTCCTCTTGTCACTAAAGTTACACTGGAGTGCAAGTTCTGCAGGACAAGGTTTGGCTTCATTGTGAGGTTTTTGTGTTTGGAACAGTGCTTGATACATGTTATGTGAGGCAGTGAACAAACAGATGAGAATGGAGAGCTGTGGTGATCACAGCTTGCTGGTAGTGCAGAGCAGATTAGCTTTCCAGAGCCTGCTTTTGCTGCAGGAGGCAACAGTCCTTAACTTCCTCAGGGATCTGTCCTCAAGACTAGGGAGTTTGTGGTCCTTTTAAAGTCTTCCCACATACAGTTTCTGGTACTTCCTGTATCTTTTTCTTTAAGTTTGCTTCAGAGTATGCCATATGACTTCCACCTTGTGGGCAGAGAAAGTAATATAGGTGTACATTTTATAAAAATGGATATGTGTATATATTTTAATGTTCATATATAATAACACTCACCTGCATACACACAAACATCGAGTGATTCCTTGGTAAATGTAAAAGATTGGTTCCAGGACCCCCAGACACTAAAATCTATGATGCAAAGATATGTATATAAAGTGATATAATATTTCCATATAACTTGTATGTATTCACTTAAACCATCTATATAAAATCCATTAAACAGATTACTCATAATCCATTACTTTGGATTACTGATAATACCTAGTACAATGCAAGTGATGTGTAAATCGTTATAACATTGTTTAGGGGACAACAGTAAGAAAAACAAGGTGTACATGTTCACTGCAGCCACAGTATTTTTTCCCTGAAATATTTTTGATCTATAGTTGGTTGAATTTTGGGATGTGAAACCTGAGGCTACATGACAATACATTTTTTAGGCAAGTAGATTCTTTGTGGATTTGTATAGGACTCCATCTCTCTTGGGAGGATGAATTTACTATTGCTGCTCTTGACTTTGAAAGCAGGGCCATGGTGAGGCAGGCATCTTCAGTGGCTTGCTCTGTGCTTTGGGTTCTACTCTTCTGCATCTGTAGTCTTAGGAATTTTCTTTTTTATCGATACATAAAACATAGGTTGTACGTGCAAACATAGTAAGTTTCAGAAGCTATACATACCTTATGATTCCATGTGTAGAAAGTACTGTGAGTTGGCAGACATATGACAGAAAACAGGTGAGTTGTTTCTAGGGGCTGGGGAGAAAGAGACCTATTTACCAGGGAGTAGAGATTTGGGGTTTCCTTTGAGATGATGAAAGTGTTTGGAACTAGGTAGCAGTCGTGGTTGTACCAAGTTGTGAATGTACTAAATGCCACTAAATTGTACACTTGAAAGTGGTTAATTTTATTTGTGAATTTTTTTTTTGGTCAGTCATGGGGCTTGAACTCAGGGCCTGAGCAACTGTTCCTGAGCTTTTCAGCTCAAGGCTAGGGCTCTGTCACTTTGAGCCACAGTGCCACTTCCAATTTTCTGGTGGGTAATTGGAGTAAGAGTCTCACAAACTTTTGTGTCTGGACTGGCTTTCAACCACCATCCTCAGATCTCAGCCTCCTGAGTAGCCCACTGGTGCCAGGCTTTATTTGTTAATTTTTACTTTTTTCAATTTTATTAGATTTTTTTTATTATCAAGGTGATGTACAAAGGGGTTTCAGTTACATAAGTAAGGTAATGAGTACATTTCTTGTCAACTTTGTAACCCCTTCCCTTAATTTTCTCCTACTTTCCATCCCCTTCCAACTCCCCAAATTGTACAGAACCTTTCTAACATATTGTCTTGTGAATATTGCTGTTGCATTGGTCCCCCTTGTCCTTTGTCTCACCATTCTGTTGTTTCCCTTCCTTCCCTAATTCAAATAAACATATCTACAATAAGCCAGACCCAGAGAAACATAGGTCCCACGATTTCCCTTATTTATAATAATTAGTATACGTCTAGGATAATCTTAGCAGATGAACAGAATAGCTCAATATGACCATATAAGATGATGCTAAGCAAAATGAACTCCAAGACTTGGACACAAGAGGTTTGTCTTTGTTGTTGTTTTTAATGCACTATGTGATCTTTTGTTTCTTTTGTGTGTTCTTCTCCTGATGGTATAGCTTCTGTTATTATTGTATTTGATTTTGGTACCCTGGCATTATTTGTGAATTTTGACTACCATTAAAAATGTTTTTCTAACTGGACGTCGGTGACTTACACCTATAATCCTTGACACTCAGGAGGCTGAGATCTAAGATTTCTGTTCAAAGCCTGCCTGGGAAGGAAAGCTTGTGAGACTCTTATCTCCAAATATCTATCAAAAAAAGCTGGAAGTAGAGCTGGGGCTTAACTAGCCTTGAACACTAAAGCTCAGGGACTGCACCCGGCAGTTCAAACCCCAGGACGGGCACAAAAATGTTTTTTATTTTCCTCTGTCATATCCATACTCTTATTTCTATCCATACCCATCTCAAAGGCATATTTGAAGGTTGGCAGTGTATATTAATATATATATCAAATATGATGTCAATATTGAATTTGTTGAGACTTCTTTTGTACTTAGTAAATGGTTAGGTTTATAAATATTTTTTATGTGCTTGACAGGAATGGTGGATGCTCTAAGTTTAGGGTGGTATATGTAAATCCATTAGATTGAAAATCTTAAAGGATTAATTGTAACCCGCAGCAAGAAATATATTTTATATCACTACTCAGTATATAAATATCAATAAAGGTATTTTCAAAGGAATGCTTACCTGTCATTGATTTTATGCTAGCATTTTCAGTTTTATTTTTATTTATGGACTACCAGCAGATTGCTGCGATTTGTAAAAATATATGGGATTAAGAAAAATTTAATTTTATTGTCAAAGTGATGTGCAGAGGAGTTAGTTACATATGTAAGCTAGCGAGTGCCTTTCTTGTTGAACATTGTTGTCCCTCCCTGTTTTTCTCCCACTTCCCGCCCCCACCTGTGCTCCCCCCCATTGTCAAGTTCATTTCCTACATACTGTCTTGTGAGTATTGCTGTTGCATTAGTTCTCCCTTTGTCCTTTGTCTCACCATTTTGTTATTCCCCTACCGTTTCTGAAATCAGATTAATGTATATACAGGATGCAGGGTACCAGAATCAAATACGGTGACAATAGGGGATAAACCAAAGGGGGGGGGGTGGGGAAAGAAAGAAAAAAGAAATAACTTCACACAATACATTAAAAACAAACAACCAAAAAAATACCTCTTGTTTCCATATGTTGGAGTTCATGCCAATTAGCATCATCTTATATGGTCATAGGTAAATAGCTATTGAGCTTTTGTGATCCTCTGCTAAGACTATTCTAGACATATACTAATTATTACAAAATGAGGGAAATCAGGAAGCCTATGTTTCTTTGGGTCTGGCTTACTTCACTTAATATGATTTTTTCCAAGTCTTTCCATTTCCTTATGAATGGGAGAATGTCATTCTTTCTGATGGAAGTATAGAATTCCATTGTGTATTTTTACCACATTTTCTTGATCCATTTATCTACTGAGGGGCATCTAGGTTTGTTCCTTATCTTAGCTATGGTAAATAATTGTGCATTGAATATGGTTGTGCTGTTAGCTTTAGTATGGCCTTCTTTGTGGTCATTTGGGTAAATGCCCAGGAATGGGACTGCTGGATTATAGGGGAACTCTATATTTAATCTTTTGAGGAACCTCCATACTGCTTTCCAGAGTGGTTGAACAAGTTTACTCTCCCACCAACAGTGTAGTAGTGTTCCCTTTTGGCCACATCCCCGCCAGCATCTGTTGTTATCAGAATACTTGATAATGGCTATTCTAACTGGGGTAAGGTGGACTCTCAATGTGGGATTGTTCATTAATTGTGTGGTTTAAATTTTTTGTAGCCTTTGATAGTTTTATGAATTTTATTATGAAATTATGAATTTTAATTTTTTATGATTAACTTGCTTTATATGCTTTGAAATCATATTTTCAATTTAGGACTTTTGTAATGATTCATTCTTATCACTTGATAATGGCCTCTTTATTATTTAATTTTGCTATAGGGTCTTATTTTATCTAGTTTAACTTATTCATGAGCTAGATGTTTTGGGTTTTGTAGCTTCTGCCATTTCCACCCTCATCCTCGACAGGTACCTTAATGCTAATTGCTCCTTTGATTTTCAGTGGCCTTCTGGACTACTCACCCCTTTACCTTATGTGTAGACACATCCTTTCCTTATGGGGCATTCAGTAATATTTGTTGAGAACCTTGAGTCTGGCGCCTTAGACCACTCGGCCATCCTGACAACCCAGTAATATTTGTTGAATGAGAGAAGGTTTAATCATCTTAACTTTCCCTTGAGAAAGAACCATATAGTATTTAAAAATCTCTTGGTGAGGAATTTCCAATTATGTGAATGATTACCTCAACAGTTGGTACAAACCAGTGGTTCTACATCAAGGTTCTTTGACAGTGCCTCTGAGTCATAGAATAGTTAGTGTTTGGATAGTGATAGCAGTGCTGCTCCTCACAGTTCCTCACAGTTCTGAACATTCACGAAGGTCACTGGGGTAACACAATGTCAAATTGTTCCCTGTGAACACAGTGACCTCTTCTTCCTTCCTTGATTCCCTGGAGTCTGGCCCAGGATATTGGGGTGGCGGCTCTGGGTAGGTGATGGTGCCCTTTGGAATGGCCTTCAGAGCAGCAATATGGTTTGCAGACTTCCCCAGTGATTTAAAACCTAGTCATTTCTCCCTGCCTACTAACAAAAACTAACAAAAGTTTTCTAGAACTTGATAATGAAGGTAATGTTTCAGCAGGCTATCTACTGATCTTTTTGCATTGAAATAGAAGTTGTGAATTTTTTTAAATCTTTTTTTTTTTTATTGTGAAAGTACTGTACAGAGGGGTTACAATTACATGGGCAAGATAATGAGTACATTTCTTTCAAGCATTGTAGCCTCCTCCTTTGTTTCCCTTCCCATCCCATCCTCCCCCCACACTCCCCACCCAATCCTCCCCCCCCTACACCAAAGTTTGTAAAGTTCATTTTCGACATAACGACTTATACATCTCATTGTTGCACTGGGTCCACCTGTATCCCTATTTAAACGATTTGTTTTTCCCCTTCCCCTCCACAAATTATACCGACATCAAATACAGTGAAAGCAGAGGTTATACTGTGGGGGAGGGACATACAAAGCAACAAAGAAATAATCTTATAAATGCGTTAGAAACAATCGCATGAAAGAAAAAAAATTTGAATACATATCTTAGGGTTCATTTCCCTAACATCAACTTATCTAACCTTTTCTACTTGACTCAGACATATATAGATATTGCAAATAAGGGAAACCATGGGACCTATGTTTCTTTGGGCCTGGCTCACTTAATATAATTTTTTTCCATGCCTTTCCATTTCCTAACAAATGGGACAATGTCATTCTTTCTGATGGAGGCATAGAATTCCATTGTGTATATATACCACATTTTCTTGATCCAGTCATCTACTGAAGGGCATCTGGGTTGGTTCCATATCTTAGCTATGGTAAATAATGCTGCAATAAACATAGTCGTGCTGGTAGTTTTAGTGTTGTCTTATTTGTGAACATTTGGGTAAATGCCCAAAAGTGGGATTGCTGGGTCATAGGGGAGCTCTATGTGGAGTCTTTTGAGAAGTTGTAAATTTTAATGAAATAGAGGGCCCAAGTTGATTTTCTTAAAAATAATTAAAATACAGACAGAATGTGTATTTCTGAATAAGTTAGACTTTCATGAGGCTGTATCAGTATTTAATTTGTATTTTGTTAGTGCTATGGAATAAAGAGAAAATATTTCCCTTTTCAAACTTTACATCTGATTCTTGGAGATCCGTTACATTCGTATATTGTATGTCATGTTATTGATGTAATGTGATTGAGGTGTGTTTTGTCAAGTGCAGAATCAAGAGTCAGAGAAAGAGAAATGCATAGAGAATACTCCATGCTCTTGCCTATTTCCTGAGAATACTGTGCTACTATTTCTCTGCCTCAAGTGAGCCATCATACATTGAGTGGTATGATTATGAGCCAAATAAGCTATTTAGTTTTCTTTTTCTTCCCTTGTCATCAAAAATTATTCAGCATTCAGAAGATACCTAGTCATATATATAGTTAAGCAACCAAGCAGAATGCCTTCTGTGGAGCAGTTAATTAAGCAGCACTTGCATTTCTGGCCTAGAGGTGAACCTCAGAGGAAGGAGAGGCTCGCCCCATCCATCCTTGGAACATTTTCTCTTGGCTTATTTGTGCAGATGGGTCAATTTTCTCTATCTGTCTGTCTGGTTGTCTGTCTGTCTGTCTGTCTGTGTATGGTCTAGTATTGGAGCTTGAACTCAGGGCCTGGGTGCTGTTCCTGAGCTTTTTTGCTCAAGACTAGCACTTCACTACTTGAGCCACATCTTCACTTCTGGCTTATTTTGGTGGTTAATTGGAGATAAGAATCTCATGGATTTTCCTGCCTGGACTGACTTTGAACTGGGGTCCTCAGGTTTCAGTGCAGCCTTCTAAATAGCTAGGATTATAGGTGTGAGTTGCCAGCACCTGACTTGGTTAATTTTTTTTTTTTATTGTGAAAATACTGTACAGAAGGGTTACAATTACATGGGCAAGATAGTGAGTATATTTCTTATCAAGCATTGTAGCCTCCTCCTTTGTTTCCCCTTCCTATCCTTTCCCATCCTCCCTCCCCCCACCTTATCCTCCCCCCCTCAAGTTGTAAAGTTCATTTTTGACATGACAACTTGTACTTCTCATTGTTGCAACAGGTCCACCTATATCCTTATTTAAACGACTTGTTTTTCCCCTTCCCCTCCACAAATTATACCGACATCAAATACAGTGAAAGCAGGGGTTATACTGTGGGGGAGGGACATACAAAGCAACAAAGAAATAATCTTATAAATGCGTTAGAAACAAATGCATGAAAGAAAAAAAAATTAAAATACACCAGCAGTCCCACTTTTGGGCATTTACCCAAATGTTTACAAACAAGACCACACTAAAGCTACCAGCACAACTATGTTTATTGCAGCATTATTTACCATAGCTAAGATCTGGAACCAACCCAGATGCCCCTCAATAGATGAATGGATCAAGAAAATGTGGTATATATACACAATGGAATCCTATGCCTCTATCAGAAAGAATGACATTGCCCCATTTGTTAGGAAATGGAAAGACTTGGAAAAAATTATATTAAGTGAAGTAAGCCAAGCCCAAAGAAACATAGGTCCCATGATTTCCCTTATTTGGTTAATTCTTTTACTGAAAATGTATGCAACAGTATGGGGCTCTTGATGGCTACCTCAAATCACAGATGCACCACAGTTTCCCTCAGATGTGGGAATGAAGAATGTGAGAAGTGGGGTTTGCTCTTCAGACATTTGACATTATCATGTCTTTGGATGCTGATGTTGAGCTCCCATACAAGGAGAAGTATTTACCAAACATGCATTTGCATTTATTATTTCATTCTGAGTAGTTGGGGAAAGACCTTCTCTGTGGTATGCTCATCCTACTTGTTTCAGTCTCTTTTGGTGGCAGATGTGGGAGCTGAGAGAACGGGTCAGGGAGAATCAGTGGAGTGCTAACACTGGCATTCCTCTTTGGGACCATCCAACAACTGGGAGGGTTGACCGGGCTCTCAGATTTGTTCCTGGAAGTGGAACAATGGCTTCAGTGGTAGAGTGATAGCCTTGAGTGAAAGAGCTAAGGGACGGTGCTCAGACCCTGAGTTCAAACTCTAGTTCTGGCACAATAAAAAAAGTTAACATTAAAAAAGATTTTACTCTTTTGTGAATTATAAGGACATCGATTTTGTTGTTGTTCTCCCACACATGAGAGGAAACAAAATCATCATTGAAAAGTTTTTTAAAATACAAGAACCATGAAAATTTAAAGATGATACAATTTTACACAGCAAGCCTATTTGGGACTAAGATGTGTTTACCATATTAAATAATCACAAGACTCCTACTAGAGTCTTCCCCCTTCTAGAGGAGAAATGGGGAAAGAGCATGCTAATTAGCAGACTGAGCCAATGTAGGCAAAGCCAGACCATTAATTTAAAATTTGAAGTAACACCAATGGTTTATTGTCTGTTTCCAAGGCTTTCATTTGTAGGAATTTTAGTTGGAGGTTGGATTTATTTGTAAACCGTGATTACTTGTGGGGTTACCTAAGAATAGAGACCCACATGTGAACACTCCCTAAGAAAACATCAAGGGGTCAGTTTTGAGTAATGTGCTTAAAGCAAAGTTGCTTTAACCTCTGCACTAGGAACCTTTTGGCTAGAAGATTCTTGGTGGTGGTCAGAGTTAGTCTGTATGTGTAGGAAACTTAGAAGCATCCCCAGTTTCTTCCCACTGATGTTAGTATCACCCTTCTAAGTTCCAAGTTTGTGACCATCAGAAATGTCTCCAGATACATTCAGGGGTAGGGGATAAACTTGCCTGCCTCTGAGAATTGCTGATTAAGATAAGCTAGTGCAGGAGTCTCCCTCTCGCTCTCTTGGAGTTCTGGAAAGAAGATCTGTGATTTGACTCAGCTCTTTGACCCATGAGCACCCTGATGATCACATGTACTGGCCATCTACAATGATATCAGGTATCTTGAAGGATTTGTTTGACTTGACTGTATGGTGGCTGCCTTGGGTTCATTCTCATACCTCATTTAATATATTGAAGTTCACACCTTGCTCCTCAGCCATTTTTATAGAGGCTGGAACTTGGTATTTATGCTTTTATTCTGAGGTGTGTTGGCCTTCATTTTCTGACTCAGCACAGAGACAAGTAGCAGGTGGTGTTATGTGTTCATCTAAGTTCTCAGCCTCTTACAAAACAGTCTTCTATAGCTGTTTGGAGACTTGTCTAAAGGCTTAGAGTACAACTGCACTTAGGTGCCATTCTTGGACAAGTTGCCTCTTGTATTGTGGGTTTTACTGGGCTGAAGAGAGTATGGATGCTTTCCCAGGATCAAGCCCTTTAGTCCCACACTGCTCAACCCTGGATGCATATCAAAGCCCCTGGGGAGGTTTGAAGACTCCTGATGTCTATACCACACCCAGGCCATAACCTCAGGACCTCTGGGATGAGAGTAGGCATCTGTGGCTTTCATAATTCCTTTGAGTGATGAGTTCAGCAGTGGTATGCTCTAGGGTGGTGACATGTTTGCGGTACCTCTCTTCTTGCAGCTAAGTGTTCTATCCAGGAGAGGTGCTTGAGGGTTAGTTAGATTCATGAAGGATAAAATAAGAGTTTCCAAAACTGACATTTTGTAAAAATGAGGCCTTGAAGTGGCTTATTTGGACAAATGACCTCTTTCTATCAAAGCGGAGGCCTCAGACAACTTAGCTACAATATATAATTACTCTAGTGCGTTTTAAGTGCACAGTTGTAGGTTTTATATTTCTATAACTCCAGAAGTTGTAAAGATCAGTAACTATAATTTGCTTCCCATCCATTAATTACAGTTTTCCTAAAACAAACCAGAGGTCAGATTCTAGAGTGTTCACGAAGGCTTTTGTCTCTGGTTCATTTGAACTTGGCACTCGTCAAACTTGACTCCATCTCCTTACTTTTTTTTTCATGTCTTCTGCAATTTTTCCCTGTTGCTCACCTAAAGAACACTTCAAGCTTTGTGGGAATTTGTACTGCTTGTGTTTGGTTCACGTATTCCTCTAATGGGATAGGAACCCTTGTTAGAATGTGGGTTGGTTTTGAAACAGTCCCTTCTGCCTTCCACTTTTAACCATCTTGGTCAAGATAGTGTTTTCAACAATAGGAAAAATGGTAAAAGGAAGTCCTCCAGCCTATATAGTCTTTCTGTACACACTGTATCTTAGAAATTCTCCTGGGAGTATTGAATAGGGTTTGGGTGGAAATTGGTGAAAGGAGGTGTATCTTGGGAACTTTAAGGGAAAAGCCCACTTAGAGCCTCCTGCTGACTGTCTCCAGAGTATCCAGCAAAGGTTCTCAGTGGCCTAAGTACTTATCTTTGTGTCATCTTCAGAATAACCCAGTGAGCTCTGCTGGGCAGTTCCAGGTGAGAAGAGTCGACCTCAGAGAGAGTGGGTATCTTTTCCCAGATGACACATCTCAGCAGTCAGCCGATCCATGTACCAACGAGCAGCAGTGAATAAAGGGAGCTAAGCAGATACTTCATCTTCTTCCTGAAAACACCTTTTGCTTTCCCAAAGACAAACTCGGGGAGAATTAAGGTGTGTGTGTGGGGGCATATGTGCACATTGTATAAGTGTGTCTACTAGTATATATTGGAGGCTCTATCTGTGCAAGATAAAGGAATAAAGAAGACAGAGCTTCCATCCACAGTGTTTAATAATCCTGTGTCAGAACAGTCTGGGACCCACTGCTTGTGGGAATAAACCATTTTTCACCAACTCTGCCACTGATTAGAAGTTCTGTCACTAAGAGAAAATAAATCATGTTGCCAATGAAATCATGCCAGGCCACAGATTATGATGACCAGCAACCTGATTTCAGAGCTGTTAAAATGGGACTGAGAATCTTCAAAGATATGAAGCTGGGCACCTGTGGTTCATGCCTATAATTCTAGCTAGTCAAGAGGCTGAAATATGAGGATCATGGTTTGAAGCCAGCTTGGGCAGAAAAGTCTGTAAGATTCTTATCTCCAATTAACCAGCAAAAAAGCAAGAAATAGAGCTCTGTCTCAAGTGATAGAGTGCCAGCCTTGAGCAGAACAGCTAAGGGACAGCATTCAGACCCTGAATTCAAGCCCTGGTATACACACATACATACCAAAAAAAAAAAAAAAAAAAAGAAAGAGAGAGAGAGAGAGAGAAAGAAAAAGAAAAAGAATTTCCTTGATCAAACTCTAATATACTTCATGTCCAAAATATTTCCTACCTTAGTAGGACTTGAGCAAGACTAGACTAATGGAAACAGCTTTTTGGAGTATTCCTCACACTCAGCATGAATATTTTACAAAGAGGGGGCTGATTTAAATGTCTTCTGGATGGTTAATAGATACCTATGTGTCACTTAGGGGAATGTCTGGCCATGTGGTGGGTGAGATGATGACATAGTACACTACTTGGAACTCTCTTCAGGATATAATTGACAGCAGGTGACATAAGCAGAAACCACAGGAGATGCCAAGCAGATAACTGAAGTGAGGACAACCAGGTTTCTGGAATATTTCTCCCAGTTTGTTTCAGGCTTGTTAGGATGGCTTAGAGGATTTAAGTGCTGGATGATACAGGCCACTTGCTGAGTACTGGGGTAGAGTCCCCTGATGTGCAGAGGGGAGGGAACTAGCCCTGGACCAAATTAAGAGCTGATTAGAACTAAGACTATGCAGGGCTCCAGAAAGTCTGCTACTGAATCAAGATCTTAGCCATCCCATCTGTAGCTCTGTCTCAACAGTATGCTGCCTATCTAAGTGTTGTCTTTTGGGGGCCATTTTAGCACAATAAAGAAAAAAGAGTTTGGTTTAGGTGGCTGTTATCTTACTGGAGTCAGTCAAAAGAATACACAAATCCATCCCAGCACCACAATACATGTTTAATAAATGTTTAAATTTTTTCATTTCTCCAGTACTATTCAAGAAACAACAGTTTAATCAATAATTTTGTAGCCAACATCATTTCCTGTAAAAGTGTGTGGCCTGATCTCTGTCTCTACATAGCAAGCCTTTCCTCTCTAGGGTAGACAGCTCCCTGGAAAGTGGAGGAACCTTTTTTTTCCTAATACAGACTAATACAGACTTAAAAAAAAAAAAAAAAAATATATATATATATATATATATATATATATATACATTAACCATTTCCTATAAGACAACATCATTGTCTTAGTTTCTGTATATATTGTATATTTCTGTATAGTAATTTTTTGGATTTATGAGCATTTAATGATGCATTTTTATTCTCAGTTTACGTGTACTAAGAAACTCAAAGAATGAGTGGGTGATTTCTGTCTTCTCTTGCAAAATCATGTTTTATATGTACTTTTTATATATCTATAAATCTGCAGACTTTCAGTGTGCTTTTTGAGGTGGTGTCTTTTGATAGTTTAAGAAATGTTTTCCAAGGAGCATGAATAATTCAAAGCCTACATGTACAGGTGTAGTTGATGCCTTGATTTGCAGAGAAGACATGGCATATCTTTTGCTTTCAGGATGGAAATTGAAACTTTAGCTTTTGCGCCTCCCTTCTCTTCTCTGTATAGAAATATCTTTTCTGCAGTGGTTAGATTGGAACCCAGGACTTTGGGCATGTTGGGCAAGCACTCTACTATTGAGCTACGGCCCAGCCCTAAGAACTAACTGCCTTTTAAAATCAGGTCTGACCTCCCTAGTGCGTTTATAAAAGCTGAATGTGTGCTGTTTTGAGTGTTGGAAGGGAGGTGCACACAGTACTAACTTTCGTTCTATAATAATATGTGCAAGCTAGACAAAACCAAAACAATAGTTTGAGCAGCAGAAAGTGAGTCTACTTCATGCAGAGAGGGCTGTAGGCAGACTGGAGCCTGTGTATATTGGGGTGCATGTCACATGTTTATCTGCAAAATCATACTCCAATATAAGGACAGTGGAGGGGTGAAGGCTGTAGTAAGGAGTGGGCAGGAAACTCCTCCTCTAGGAAGCTTATAAAAGCATGTTCTCCAAGCATGGTGGGTATGTGTGCAGTGATGGGCAGTGCAGAAGGTGTTTTGCTAATCTATAAATGGGCTTTCTCTAATGGCTTCTAGGATTTGGTGCTTGGGTGGATTTTCCTGTGTTAAGAAGGAATTTTCCCCAAATTGTCACCAATATTCCATTTGATAAATTTTAAATAACTATTACTGTTTTATCATTAGTATTCTTCATTTCTTACTGTGCCTACTCTACAAATTAAGCTTTATCATGAGTCCATATAGGAAAAATACATAATGCGTATGGTTTGGTTCCCCCGAGGAAATGGCAGGCCTAGGCAATGAACACATTCCTGTCAAGGTCAGGGACAAGGTGAACTACTCATCAGCCCTGGGCTCAAGGGAGGTGTGTGTGTTCACCTAAGTGCAGAGATAGAGGTTGGCCAGAAGGTCTCTGTGGGAGAGACTGAAGAGAAAGGAGAGTCATGCTTCCTTTCTCATGGCAATTACAACACTGATGTCTCCTCGTAAAACACGTTCATGTCTCTGGCCTGTTCTGTCCAGTGATTTTGGAGGCAAATGTCTTTGTAGTTGGTTAGTAGAGAGAGAGATTTTTCTTTTTATTAGCATCCATTAATAGTTCAGGGAGGTTTTATTGTGATAATTCCATAGATGTGTGCAGTGTACTGAAGTAAGGATACTGGGTCTAACTGGTGCCATCCTGGCCTTGTGGTGGTAGTTGATAGGGAATTGGGTTTAACTGGCTCCATCTTGTCTTCATGGTAGAGGAAGGTGAAGTCCCACCCCCAAGGTAATGGATATATCTGGATTCCTAGAGGCAGGGGTGGGGACTTGGAAGATAAGTTACTGGACCTGCTAGTCCTGTCCTTGAACTCATGAGACTCTCTAGTTTCCTTTGACCCTGCCCCCTGCCCCTGCCCCTGTATAGGCCTGGGCCAGTTCAGGCACCATTACCATGTCTCATGCCTCCAGACTCTCTTTTGGTCACCATGATGTCCCACTTCAGTTCTCCATTGGAGTTGATCGGGTTTGTTGGTATACTCTCCTGTTGTCATGGCCCAATTTTCTAACAGTGTGAAGTGTATTCCAGGGGCTGTAAGTCTTTTGAGACAGGAGTCTACCTGCAGCCACCAGCTCTCCACTGAAGACTCAAAATGTGGCTTCTCTGTTTCTTGCTGATCTCTCAAAATGTGGCTTCTGTGTTTCTTGCGACTGTATTCTGACAACATTCCACTCTGGACAGTTTACTCCCTCTGTTACATTCCTAGAGTCTCTTTCTTTCCTCCCCTGCCTTTCCAAACAGTGTTTGGTGGGTTGCATAAAGAGAGCATACTTTGATCTTCTCTGTCCTCGTACCTTTTCCTTTCTCCCTTCTCTCCCCTCCACACTTTCTCCCCTCCCCCTTTTCACTCATGCCCCATTAGTAACAGTAGAAATAAAGATAGTTTTATATTGTGCATTTTAATCAAAATCCTACCTTTTTTTAAATTATTTTTTTGATGGTGGGACTTGAATTCAGAGTCTGTGTACTCCACCTTAGTAGAGCTTTTTTTCACTCAAGACTGGTGCTTTACCAATTGAGCCACATTTCTACTGCTTTTTGGTGGTTAATTGGAGATAAGAGTCTCATGAAATTTCCTGCCCTGTCTGTCTTATAGGTGTGAGCCACTGGTCCACTGGTACCTGTTTTTTTTTTTTTTTTTTAAAACAGTAATACTTAATATAAACCAATTGAAATCAGTTTGTTGCTCCTTATCCTCAATTTTTAAAAATTGATATATATTTTTGCATACTTATGGAGCTTAATATATAACATGATATATTTCTACTGTGAGATAATTAGCATTTCCAGCTCCTTAAATGTAATTTCCTTGTGTTGGGAATCTTCAGCCTGCTCTAGTTTTAACTCTCCTGAAGTGTTTGGCTCTCCATAATCCCCTTAAACTTGGAGACATCCTTGAGAAACTAGATAGTGGTTATTTGCACTTAATAGCCCTGTGAGATTAGCTGATTGCTGATTGTTTATCATCCTAATCAGAGGATGCTCTCAGGCTCAAGGAGATTAAGAAAAATAATCTTAGATAATTTATTGAGGAAGTGATAAACTGCTAGTAGTCTGTTAAGGCTGGGACTGTGTGGTCTTCCTTTTTGTATAAACTCATTGAATTGAGTTGGAAAGTGAACCTCTGAGGTATGGATGGGATTGAGAAAGATGAGGGAGGACAATGGAAGCATGACATTGGTTAAAATGTGTTATAATCTGACCTGTGGAATTGAAACCCCTTTGTATAACTACTTACAAAACAAGCGAACACAAAATCAGTCCTCTTGCTTTTTAGGTCTTTTCACCACAAATTCAGTGCTCTTTCCACAAAACAACCCTACACTACCTTCTTCTACAAAGGGCAGTTCCAGAGCCTTAAAGAGCTAGGTGGTATGACCAAGGATTCCCTTAGTCCTGTTGAGTGTAATTCTTACTGCAGAGCCCCATGCATGATGAATGTTTTGAAGTGAGATGAGTGGAAGGGGTTTGAGAGCTGTCTGCCTGAGGTCAGAGGTGTGGACAGGACCCTGGTTAATTACAGTGGTGTTAATTACCCAGGAATAATTGTGTCTGGCTGTCCCTTCCCTGCCTTCCATGTAGAATTAATGAGGACACTCTTGTTTCAGTCACTCATCAGTGTTCTTTGTTTCAGCTGCTTTCCTAACTGCAAATAAATTGCTTAGAATAGCAAGTACCTTTGATTCCATTGTTAAGACTAGAGAATGTTTAAAGGATGGGTTTCAATTGGATTCATTAATAGAGGGAACTGGCTGCTTTTCCAGGACAAAAATTACATGCATAGCATTCACAAATTTCAACTGGGTAAGAGGTTATGGGTTAGGAGAAATAAATGGATGACAGTTGAAGAGAGGACTGTGGCTAAGCACCCACGAATACACACACAGACCAGGAAGTATGGGAGGGAAAAGAAGAAAACAACTGATTTACTTTGTGTCATGCAGTACAGTTAATGGATATGGTTAAATTATGATGTGCTTGCTGTTTGAGAGTTTATTTCTCATTGCATTTGGTGGCTGTCCAGGAACTCATCAAATCAAGTTAATGGAGAGTTAAATGGCTTTTGAAACAAGCTGGCTTGAGGCAGCTGGAAGCTGGGGCAGGGCTTCATGGCTGAGCCAAGAGGTGGGCGTTCTCTTGCCTGGGGAGATCTCAAGGGAGCTGCTAAAAAGCAGTTATCAGTGTCTCCCAGAGAGTCCTTGTTCCCTCCACTTTGTTCAGAGATGCCTTTGTTTCTTCAGGAGCTCTAACACAGTGTAGACCTTCACCCTCACTGAACCCACTGCTGTCTCCAGGCAGGTGGAAGCCAGCTCTGCTCTGGACCAACAATCTTAGGGTGGTAGAGGTGTTCAGGCAGGTGGGAAGAATGGCTTTGTAAAGTTTGCTCATTAGGCAACTCAAGTTACTTTAAACATTTGGGAAGATGGAGTAAATTGCTTTTAAGCTTCTCTGGGTGGATAGACTAGATTGAATTTCTGGGTAGTTTCCTGTTCTTTGGTAAAAACATTGTTGCAGCAGTTTAGGAAGTTTAAAGCTTTTAAAATTATATTCCACATGTACATATGGAAGACACAAATGAATTGTCAAGGGCAATCACATATTGTACTGGTATGTTGTATCTTAAGTTTTGTTTTCTTTCTTTTTTGTTTGTTTGAAGTTCTTCTTTGTACTTCTCAGCACAGTATAGGTCCAGCCCTAAGCATCGTCGGTCTTACTACTGGTAGATGTTAGTTTTCAGTGAATTCTTTAACCAATTACTACATCCCTAGTAGCTTGTAACTGCTAATCCATTGTGTCATACTTTTTTCTTAAATGATACTAGGTCTTTAACTCAGGGCCTCATACTCTTGCTTGGCTCTTTCACTTTGGAGATAAGAGTCTGATGGACTTTTCTGCTCAGGCTAGCTTTGAACTTTGATGCTCAGATCTTAGTCTCCTGAGTAGCGATGATTACAGGTGCAAGCCACCAGCACTTGGCTTGTGTTATACTTCGGTGGTCCAGTAGTCTGGAGTGGGTCTTGTTGGTAAATGGGGTTTCTATGAGATGGAGTTCCTTCTTGGGGACTGTAGGTAAGAACCTACCCTGACCTTTAGCATTTATGGGATGGCTGGATTTCTTTTGTTTTGTTTTGTTTTGTTGGTTGTGGGGCTAGAAGTCTGGGCCTGGGTGCTGTCCCTGAGCTCTTCAGCTCAAGGCCAGTGCTCTACCACTTGAGCCACAGCACCACTTCCAGTTTTCTGGTGGTTAATTGGAGATAAGAGTCTCATGGACTTTCTTGCCCGGGCTAGCTTTGAACCATGGTCCTCAGATCTCAGCCTCCTGAATAGCTAGGATTACAGGCGTGAGCCACGGGCACCTGGCTTGGATTTCTTGAATAACCCTCTCTGTTACCTGCCAATTTATCATGACGGACTAAGATGTCCTCTCACTGTCATTTCTCTGATGCTTCTCCTGATGCCTTCTGCATTTTTAAGACCCTTGTGATTACATGGGGTCCACCTGGATAATCCACAGTAATCTTTCTGTGTTATGGTACTTCACTAGCCCTCGTTCTTTTTATCATTCTGTGGATTGAGGACTTGGACATTTGGGATTGGGAAATTATTCTGCCTATCACAATGAGATAAACTGAGACTTTATTTCTTCTGACATGCATAGTGGGGAAGCTGAGATCCAAGGCATAAATACTTATTATGTACCAATGGGTGCTAGGTGCTTCCACGTCTTTTTTTTTTTTGTACCAGTACTAGGGTTTGAACTTAGGATCTGGGCACTATCCCTGATCTCTTTTTGCTCAAAGCTATTGCGCTACTTCTTGAGCTACTCCTCCACTTTTGGCTTTTTGTTGGTTAATTGGACATAAGAATCTCACTGTTTGTAATTTCTGTACCCTTTATCGTATATATGTTTATTTGATTTGGAGAGGGAAGGTGAAGCACAGAAATGGTGGGACAAAGGGTGAACCAATTCAGCATTGAAACCTACTAGACACTATGTTGGAAATGAACTACACAACTTTGTAGGGAGGAAAGTTGGGAGTGGAAAAATGGGCAGAGAATGAGGGAGGGGGTGACCCTGTTCAAAAGGAAATGAGCTCATTTCCTTTTGTAACCCCTCTGTACTTTACGTTTACAATAAAATTAAAACAAACAAAATAATTTCATGGATTTTTCTGCCTGGGCTGGCTTTGAACTGAGATTCTCAGATCTCAACCTCCTCTGATTACAGGCATGAGCCAGTGGCATCCAGCTATATATCTACTTTAAAGCTCAGGAAACTGAAACTCAGAGTGGCTAGTGAACCTTCCCTAAGTCACCAAGCTAGTGACAGCTGAATCTCACACCAGGGTTATGAGCTGCCTGATCCTCCACTGCTTACAGGGTGCATGCTACTAGCTGTCAGGTTTCTGGTTTCTTGTCTGGTATTCTTTTTCTGTCTTACTCTGCCAGCTTGCATTTTCCTCTACTGATGTAATAATGCATTTTCCAGAAGTTCCTTTTTGAAAGAGGACTTAATATCTATCAGTGCTTTCTAGAAAAACCTTTAACGCTTTTGTAGCTCCTGATTTTCTTCTTTAAGGGATACTTACTTTTTTCATCCCCTAAGAGCATGATCTTTATTGTCAACAGCCCAGTTCAAACATTAAAAGATGGGTATGGAAATTCTTAGATTAAAAACGTCACCTGGTTTTCCTCCCTTGCCCTGCTTCTGCACTATTTACTCAGCTCTGAGTCAGATGTCTTTTGATGTTTATTCCTAAACTTTTAGATTTTTTTTCCTCTAATGCAAAGGTACTTTTTTTCCTGTCCTGGGGCTTGAATTTTGGGCGTGGGTGCTGTCCTCGAGCTCCTTTTTGCTCAAGGTTTGCGCTCTACCACTTCAGCCACAGTGTCATGTATGGCTTTTTCTGTGATTAATCGGAGATGAGAGTCTCACAGACTTACCTGCCTGGGCTGGCTTTGAACTGTGATCCTCAGATCTCAATCTCTTGAGTAGCTAGAATTACAGGCATAAGTCACTGGTGCCTGGTCCATTAGGTACTTTTCCCCCCATTTTATTGTAAAGATGATGTACAGAAGGGTTACAGTTACATAAGTCAGGTAATAAATACATTTTCTTTTGAACAGTGCCACTTCCTCTCTTACTCTCTCCCAGTTTTCCCCTCCTGTCTTCTCTCCTCCCCATGTTGTATAGTTCATTTCCAATGTAATGTCTAGTGAGCATCACTGCTGAATTGCCCTTTGTCCCACCAATTCTGTGCTTCCCTTTCCCTCCCCAAGTCAGATAAACTTATATACAAGACAAAGAGTACTGATATCATAAACAGCAACAAAAGGGAATAAACTAAAAAAAAAAAAAAGAAAAAACCTCACAAACAGTGCAATAAAAAACCCTCGTTTCCATTTCAATAAGCATCATTTTATATGATCATATAGCTATTGAGCCCTTGCCATCCTCTCCTAAGAATATCCTCCTTTGTTCTCACTATATGAATGTTTAGACTGCTGTTTAATTAATCATGTCCAAGTGTAATTATTTGTCTTTTACTAATCATTGGGTTTACTTGTAGATTTATAGGCACATTCTAATGATTACAAATGAGGGAAACCATGCAGCCTATGTTTCTTTGGGTCTGGCTTACTTTGCCATTATGTACTTTTTAAGTGTTATCACAGTATGTTTTCTTTGGAATGCAAGGTGCTTGTCATTGAATCCAAGGCCCCAGGCATGCTGGGCAGGCAGGTGCTATATTGTTGAGATTCTCTTATTCTGCATAGAGTAATGTCACTAATTCATGTAATAGCATGTACAGAATTTCTATCCTTTAAAAAGCTGGATACTTCATTGAATGTTTATAACACATTTTGTTTATTCATCCATTGATGGATGCATGTGGTTGTTTCCATCTTTTTGCTACTGTGAATGTTTCTATAGTTGTACAAGTGAGTCCCACTTCTAGTCCTTCTGGGTGTGTGCCTGCAAGTTGGGATTACTAGATCATATGGTAGCTTTCATTTTAATAGTTTGAGAAACTTCGGCCATGTGCCAGTAGTTCAAGCCTATAATATGAGACATGAGATATCCTGAGATATGAGGAGTGTGGCTCAAAACTAGCTTAGGTAGGAAAATTCATGAGTCTCTTATCTCTAGTTAACCACCAAAAAGCCACAAGTAGAGCTATGACTCAAGTGGTAGAGCATCAGCCTTGAATGAGAAACTAAGAGACAGAGTCCAGAGCCTGAGTTCAAGCTCCAATACTGGAACTCTTCACCTCTCTCCCAAATTGAGGAACTGTCATGCTATTTTCCATAGTAATTGTATCATTTTATATTGCTACCAGTAATGTACACACATTCTAATTTCTCCACATCCTTACCAAACCTTATTTCTCTTATATTAGTGTGAAGTTTAATTTGCATTTCCCCAATGACTAGTGATAATTGAGCATCTTTTTATGTGCTAATTGATTATTTATATATATATTATATTCTTTGGACAAATGTCTTTCAAGTTGTTTATGTGTGCACAGTTTTACTAGGTAGAACCAAATCATTTTCCACAGTGGCTGTAGTGTAATCAAGTTTGTGAGAATATTGATTATTTTATGTCTTTGACAATCCTACTGTGGTCAGATGGCTAATTTTTTGGCATTGTGCTGAAAGAAATGATTGTGCTTACAGTTTTAGTTTGCATTCTCCTATGGGCTACTGGAGTTGGGAGCATCTTTTCATGTGTTCTTATCTAATTGTGTCCTCTTGTGAAGTATGTGGGTGCCCACTTTTCTTCCTTAGTTGTGGTGAGTGCCTTGCTCTTACAGGCAGGCTCAGAGCACCAAGCCTATATCATTTATGCTGTAAAGTGTCTTGCAGGTTGTGTCTTGAAGTTTTTCACTTTTTTTGACACCCAGAGACTTAAATTCTAGTGTGGTTAAATCTTTTTCTTTCTGGCATATACCCCAAGCACAGTAACATACTCTCATGTACCTGTTTGCTTTCACAATTAAGTTCTTGAACCAAATGGATCTTGTCTTTATGGTTGATATGAGCAGAGAGACTCTTCCATTTCCCACTGTGCTGATGACCATTTATTTTCGGCTTTTTGTTGATCTTGTCTTAGAGGAACCACTTGGCACTTGGCTTGGCTTGGAATGAGATGGATCTCAAAATTATTAGGGAGTCTTCACAAAATGGATCACTGACTTGGAGGGTAAGTATTTTATATATTTATAGGGTACAAAGGACTACATAATGTTATGTTTTGTTAGTCAAGACAGCATCGTTCAGAGCCAGTGGCTAGTTCTCTATGGTTGAATCTGGCCAGTTTGCCATATATTTTAGTCCCACATGTCTGTTTTCTGAAGAAATAAGGAGAGGTAACTGGTGAACTTATTACAGATTTTATGAGGTTGGTATGATGAAGCAGTGTGCTGTGACAAGATTGCTTTTCCCTCCAGCCACTGTTTCTTAATCTGTTCTGTCTATATCCTAACTCAGGGTGCCATTTGCTGAGAGTGCTTTCCCTCACTGTGCTTTCCTGAGGACTTGAGATAAAGAGTCTAAAGTGCTGAGGGCACCTATATGGGGCTGGGAGGGAGCTAGCGCCCTCATATAGTTCTAATCCAGATGGTGGAAAATACAGGTATAAACAATTTTATTGTTATTACTAAGGTGATATACAGAGGGCTACCATTTCATAAGTCAGGTAATGAGAATATTTCTTTTTTTGGACAATGTTACTCCTTCCTTTACTTTCCTTCAGTTTTCCTCTCCCATCCCTGCTCACCAGATACACAGGTCATTTCCCACATAGTGTATACTGAATAGCATGATCGTGTTTGCTCACCTTTTCTCTCTCCCTTTCTGAGCCCCTCCTTGGCCACCACCAGAAGAAAAAAAGTCCAACCTCCTTGGGCACTCCCAGAAGAACAAAAATCTAAAGCAAAAACAAACACCACCACCAATAACAACAACAACAAAAAGAAACATGTTTCCATTTCCTGTTTGTTTCAATAAATAGTACTTTAAATGTTCAGAGAATAGTTACACCATTCTGTTCCTCCCTTAAAGGTAATCTAGAATGCCTAGAGTCCTTATAGGTTATATTTTAGATATAGGTTTCATTTATGAGGAAAACCATGCACCGTTTGTCCTTCTGAGCTTAGCTTACTACCTCACTTAGCATGATTTGTTCTAGGTCCATCCATTTCCCAGCAAATGACATAATCTTATTTTTACATAATCTTATTTTTTCTAATGGATGAGTAAAATTCCATTGTGTATATGTACCACATTTTAATAATCCATTCATCTGTAGGGCATCTGGGCTGTTTACATAACTTGTCTATGTGCATAGTACATAACAATGAATATGGATGTGCAAGTGTCTTTACTATATCCTGCCTTGTAATGTTCTGGGTAGATGCCCAAGAGTGGTATGGCTGGGTCACAGGGAAATTCTATGTTTAGTTTTTTGAGGAAGCTCCAATCTTCTTCCAGAGTGTTTGTCCTAGTTTACATTCCCACCACTAGGGTTCCTTTTTCCCCATATCCCCATCAACATTTGTTGTTCAAATTCATGATGTTGGCCAGCAAAACTGGGGTGAGATGGAATCTCAAAGTTTTGATTTGCATTTCATTTATGGCTAGGGATGTTGAACATTTCCTCACCTGTCTATTTGCCATTCTTCCTTCTTCTTTTAATAAATGTCTCCTTAGCTCCTTTGCCCATTTAGTGATTGGTTTATTAACTTTGGGAGGGGCTATTTTCTTGAGATCCATGTATGTTTTTGTTTTAGATAATAGACCTTTATTGGATCTATTGCTAGTAAAGATCTCCCAGTCTGCTGGCTGGCTGTCTAGTTTAATAACTATGCCTTTTGCTGTGCAGAAACTTTTCTATTTTGATGCAATCCCATTTGTCAAGTTTCTCTCCTATTAACTCTGCCCCTGGGACTCTTTCTTTCTTTTCTTTTCTTTTTTTAAAAATCCTACTTGTGCCTGTAAGTTCTAATGTTTTTCCTATTCCATCTTTCAGTGATTTCAAAATTCCAGGTCTGATGTTGAAGTCTTTGATCCACTTTGAGTTGATATTGGTGCATGGTGACAAACAGGGATCCAGTTTTAGTTTTCTACATATGGATGTCCAGTTTTCCCAACACCAATTATTGAAGAGGCTATCTTTCTTCCATCATATATCTTTGGCTCCCTTGTCAAATATCAAATAACTGTAGGTATATGACTTTATTTCTAGGTCTTTTAGTCTGTTCCATTGATCTTTATTTTGTTCCAGCACCAAGCTGTTTTTGTTATTATAGCTATGACCAGCATTTTGGATTTTTTTTGTTTGTTTTGAATTGCTTTGGCTATTCAAGGTCTTTTGTTTTCTAATTGGGTCATTCATTAGTGCTCACCCCTCCCCCCCCACTATGCTGTCCTGAACACTTGAGATAAAAGTCTAAAGTGCTGAGGGCACACTCATGGCGCTGGTGAGGATTTGAACCTTATACAGTTTCAAACCAGAAGATGGGAGTATATCTTTTTGTTCTGTTTAGATTGGTGGTTTTCTTTGTTATACAGAAGCTGTCATCTTGAGGTGTGTTTTGGAATAGGCAGACCCTGTGGTCTCTTTCCTACTCCTTTGCACCTACCCATACTTCAGTGGGGAATAGGGGACTTTCACAGTATGACAGGTCTTGGGCCCTGTCATCATGGATGTGAGTTATTGAAAAGGGATTATTAGATAGATTATTACCTCATTATATTTAATATTAGTGAATAAATACCTAGGAATTGGTGTACCTGCAATGGGATTATATGTGTGTGTGTATGTGCATATGTGAGTGTGCACACATGCATGTGCACATGTATGTGTATGGGATTTGAACTCAAAGCCTTATATGCTCAGCTTGCTTGCTTGGTTGGCTACCACTTGAGCTATACACCTCTAGCTATATTCTACTGGTTATTTGGAGATAGCGTCTTACCAGCATTTTCTGCTTGGTCTGGCTTTGAACTGTCATCTTCTAGATCTCAGCATTCTCAGTAGTTAGGATTACAAGTGTGAGCCACAGGCCTCTGGCTTTGGGATTTTTTTTTTTTAATTGATTGGTTTCTTCCAACTTCCCATGGGTAGACTATATCCTTATGTGACTTCAAATACAGAGTTTAGGGTAAATGCAGCAGTGGTAGCAATAAGGGGACAGTCAAAGGGGACAAAAGCTACAGGAACAGAGGAACCAGTTTAAGATTGAGCTTGGAAACCTGGACTTGCCAGTTCCCTTCTGCCGGTTCACACTGGCCATTGTTAGGCTGTGATCACAGTGGGCATTCTTCCTGAGTATCCTGTATTGACCTGGCCCTTCCAGATGACAATCTGAGAGGATGGTGAGCTTGTCAGAGTGGTGGGCTGACCTAAGTGTGCTCAGTGACCACTTCTGGTCCCCATACATGCAGGCTGTGCACCTTTCCTGGGGTTGCTGTAACAACAGACCACTAATGGGATAGCTTCAAAGCAGAAACATCCCTTCACAGTTTTAGGGACCAGGAAACTGAAATGGAGATGCCAGTCACGTCATGCTTTCTGAAGGCTGTAGAGGAATCTGTTCCACATTTTGCTGGTGTCACTAGCCATCCTCTGTCCCTTGGTAAATGGCTGCATGGTGCCATTTCTTGCTTCTGTGATCATGAGGTGTCACTCCTCTGTGTGTGTGTGTTTTCACATGATGTCTGTGTGCCTATATCTCCCTTCCTGAATAAGAGGTCATATTGGATTAGGCTCACCCTGCCACAATATAACCTCTTAATTTGACTATGTTAATAAAAAATGCTATTTCTAAGCTGAGCACTAGTCTCTTGTCTGTAATCTTTAGCTGCTCATGGAGCTGAGATCTAGAGGATCAAGGTTCGAGGCCAGCTGTGGCAGTAAAGGCTGTAAGACTCCATCTACAATTAAACAGCAAAAAGGCAGAGAGAGCAAGAAAGCTGAGAAAGCATAAGGCCCTAAGTTGAAACCTCAGTACTGGCAAAACAATAAGTAGTATTTCTGAAGAAGTATGCAGGTTAGGACTTGAATATTTCTTTTGGGACTTATACTTCATCCTTACACAGCGATATGCATGGAAATTGAGTACAAGCCCTTGGAAATCTTTACTAGAAAGTGACACTTTCAGACAAACGCAGGCTCATTGAGCATATGTTTTCTATTTCTTTTTTTTGTGTGTGTGCTTATTAGTAGTAACTCATCTACATTGAAATTTCAGACTCCTGTCTTTTCGGTGTAAACCTTACGCTCACCTATAGGTTGTGTGTGTGTGTGGGGGGGGGTAGGCAGTGGTGGTTGCTCTATGTCACCCAAACCAGTTAGCTACCTTTCCTTACTTCTGAGTTGTATTGGTGGTGCTGCTGGTCTCTGGCCCCCAAACCAGACCCTCTGACCCACCTCAGTCAACTTTCCCTGAGCCTTCTTTGCACCCCAGTTGACTGCTCCACCGCAAAGACCCAATTCGGCATGTCTTTCCATTTTCTGTAGAGTTGAGACTCCTGGGACTGTGGTGGTCCCATGATAGAGTGCTGCCTCAATTCTATGTGAAGCTTCCAGGTGGATTTTCTGAAAGAGGGCTGGCTGTTGTGGCTCAGTGATCCCTGGGAATTTAGATTCTGGTGAATGAAATTAAATAACACCAGTCATTAGTACCAACCACCCTGACCCAAGCTTTTTTCCCATCTGTTTGCTATCCTGTTTTTAAGAAGCTCACAACAACCTTAGGCCTCTGGCCAGGCACATCCCTTGTGCCAGGTTATGTTGGTTTTATGTACTGACTCTCCCTACCCCTGGAAATGCTCAGAGGAGTTCAAGCCTCATCCCACAGTCTGGCTTTGTCTTACCTAGGTAGTGATCTTTGTTTGTGTGTGTGTGCGCATGCACACACGCACATGCCGGGTACTGGGGCTTGAACTCAAGGCCTGGATGCTGTCCCTTAGCGTTTTTGCTCACATTCTATGCCAAGCTGGCACTCTACAACTAGAGCCACAACTTACAGCTTTTTGGTGGTTAACTGGAGATAAGAGTCTCATGGACTGTCCTGCCTGTGCTGGCTTTGAGATCCTCAGATCTCAGCCTCCTGAGTAGCTTAGATTTACAGGTGTGAGCCACCAGCACCTGGCTTAGGTAATGATCTTTTTTTTTGTTGTTGGTGGTGGTGGGGCTTGAACTCTGGGCCTGAGTGCTGTCCCTCAGCTCTTCAGCTCAAGGTGAGTGCTCTACCACTTGAGCCACAGCACCACTTCCTGTTTTTTGGAGATAAGAGTCTCACCGACTTTCCTGCCCAGGCTGGCTTTGAACTGTGATCCTCAGATCTCAGCCTCCTGAATAGCTAGGATTACAGACGTGAGTCACTGGCGACCAGCTTAGGCAATGATATTGATAACCCTGCTAGATCCTCAGCTCTGAGGAAGACAGGCTTTGTCTTACTCATCACAGAAGAGTAACCCTAAGCAGAACGCTGGTGAACCTTGGAATGTGTGTGCAGATGAACAAATGGCTGGCTACACATGGACTAAGGCTAGACAACTGAGACCAATGGTGAGGCAGTTGAGTACCTTGGCATACTCATCTTCAAGCCGGCAGATGAAGGCTTTGCTCTTCCCCAGCTGAGAACATAGGCTTTTCACCACATACCCAGTAGATTAACTGTTGGTGCAATCACACGAAGGGTGAGAAAAGTTTTTTCCAGAATTATCATCTTTTCTGCTTCCAGCCTCTTAAAATCCACCCCCCCCCCCATTGTTTCTGGTTGCTTTTGTTGATGGGAAAATATTTTCTGACTGTGGTACTGTATATTCAATAAACATAGTAGCCCCCATTTGGGAGAAAATATTAAATGAAAACTGAAACAGACTTTATGTCAACCACATTTACAGCCAAGGAAGAGAAAACCCAAGTTGTTGATGGAAGTACATTTTATAACTGAAGAGCAATAAAAATTCAGAGCTCCAGAAAAATGATACTACTTCATGTTTTTAGAGGCAGAGGGACAAGATATATATCTGTGAGAGCTAGGAAAATTTCTTGGCATATTAATAGATTGTAGATTCTTCAGAACTTTTTTTTGGGGGGGGGTCTGGTCGTGGGGCCTGAACTCTGGGTCTGGGCGTTGTCCCTCAGCTCTTCAGCTCAAGGCTAGCACTCTATCACTTGAGCCACAGCACCACTTCCAGCTTTTTTTTCTGCTTATGTGGTGCTGAGGAATCGAACCCAGGGCCTCAAGCATGCAAAGCAAGCGCTCTACCACTGAGCCACCTTCCCAGCCCCAGAACTTTTTTTTTGAGTGCAGGTCTCATGCTTGCTAGGCAGGTACTCTGCCCCTGAGACATAGCCCTGACTCCAAAGATTCTTTTTTTTTAATATATATTTTTTTCATTGTAAAGATACTGTACAGAGGGGTTACAGTTACATGCGTAAGGTAATGAGTACATTTCCTATTGAGCATTGGTACCCCCTCCTTTGTTTTTCCCCTACAATCCCTTCCCTCCACAGAATTCTTTTGTATTAGTTTAGGCTGGCATGTATCTCTCTCTTTCAGGGTGGAGCTGCTAGATTGAGCAAGGCTTTGAAGACAGAAGGCTTCACTGACAGGGCATCCTCATAGCCATTTGACAAGCCTTGTTTTTTCAAGGCAGTTTCTTGTATACAAGGAAAGCTGAGTATTCTGTGATGGGCACCATGAGCACATGATGCTGCCCTGTGAGAGGCACACATCATCTCCACTTTTAGTTCTGTTACAGATGGAGGCCCTGGACTTGCCTCAGATGACCTGATGAGATCTTTGGCCACTTGCTGTATTTGTTTGGCAGCAGTGGAAGGTGGAGCTTTCCATCAGCCAACAGCATTCTATTTCCTGGGAAATTCTTCCTTGTGTAGTACCTCAAGCTCATTTTAGATGATTTGTAAGAGCAATCGGAAAATAGCAGGTGCCACCACACAGCTGGATGCAGATGTCTGTGCCATGGGCTTTACATGGGGCATTATCAGGGCTGGGGAGGACACTAATCAGGGGGCCAGGGGCTATAAACATGAGTTGTCAGTGCAGTAAGGGGTTACCTGCTGACCAGAAGACTGAGAAGCCAAGTAAGCCATGGATAGGCTTGGTGAATCTAGTGCCTTGGCTCAGGTGTTGGATGCATTCTGAAAGCTGCTAGAAGCTCAGCAGTTTTTGTGTATGTGAGTGTGTGTGTGTGTGTGTGTGTGTGTGTGTGTGTGTGTGTGTTGGTACTGGGGCTTGAACTCAGGGTCTGGGCACTGTCCTTTAACTATTACGCTCCAATCAAGGCTAGCAGTGTGACAGTTGGGCCACAGCCCCTCTTCCAGCTTTTTGGTGGTCACAGATAATGGACTTTCCTGCCCTACCTGGCTTTGAACTGCAATCCTCAGATCTCAGCTTCTTGAGAAGGCCTTTAAAAGGGGAATGATGTGGGGTGAATTGTATTTGGAAGATAACTGGCACTAGAGTGGTGGAGACAGAGGCCATTTAGGAAGCTGTGGCAATGACCTATGTGGGAAGGAAGAGAGGAGGTAAGTGGAGGCAGATGCTCAGCCAGTAGGCCTGCCATAGATTAGAGAGAACACTGAGGGTTTGGCCACTGTTAGACACTTACAAGGACAGCATCTCCCACTTGGAGTGCAAAGCATGTGTAAACTTGGCCTTATTCCTTGGTCAGTCGTGGGGCTTGAACTCTGGGTCTGGACACTGTCCCTCAGCTCTTCAGCTCAAGTAGAGCTCTACTACTTGAGCCACAGAGCTACTTCCAGTTTTCTGAGTGGTTTATTGGAGATAAGAGTCTCAAGGGACTTTCCTTCCTGGGCTGGCTTTGAACCGTGACCCTCATATCTCAGCCTCCTGAGTAGCTAGGATTACAAGTGTGAGCCACCAGCACCCGGCAAGGCCTTATTTGGATGTGTGTCCATTCTGTCACTTAGCAAATAAGTAAGTTGGGAAAGTTGCTTACTGACTTGAACTTCAGCACATTCACTGTAAAAAAGAATTCAGTACCAGAACTTGTTATGGGGTCTCAGAGAGGTTAAGCTTTGATCTAAGAATAATATAACTATACTAAAGTGAACATAATAAAACTGCCTTTGGAATTTGCTTCTGGTACTTCATAGGAAGTACTGAAGGTGGTAAGCGCAATGGCAGTGTCATTTATGTCTCCTCATGTGGCTGCCAGGGCTCAGGGGTCCTGGAATGAACCCAGGTCTGCACCCCCACTACTCTTGCTCTGTCCTCAGAACCCTTTAGATGGGTGTCCACATCCAGGGCAGCAGCTGGTTTTTGCTGGACCTGTGAAGGCAGGAGCAAATTTCCTTTCTTCCTTTCCTTCTTTCCTCCCTTCCCCTCCCCTTCTCTTCCCTCCTTTCTTTTCTTTGCTTTCTGTACAGGTACTGGAATTTGAACTTAGATCCTGAGCACTATCCCTTAGCTTTCTTCACTCAAAGCTAGTGCTGCTCTACCACTTGAGCCATACCTCCATTTCCATTGTTTTGCTAATTAGAGAGAAGAGTCTCATAGGTTTTTCTGCCTAGGCTGGCTTTGAACCACTGTCCTCAGATCTCAGCCTCCTGAATAGTTAGGATTATAGGCGTGAGCCACCTGCTCAGCGCTGCTGCTGCTGTCTCCTCCTCCTCCTCTTCCTCTTCCTCTTGCTCCTCTTCCTCCTGCTCCTCCTGCTCCTCCTCCTCCACCTGCTCCTCCTCTTCCTCCTCCTCCTCCTCCTTCCTCCTCCTCCTCCTTCTCTTCCTTCTTCTTCCTAATTTTTAAAATTATCTTTACGTTGTACAGAGGTTTCAATTCAATACGCCAGTTTTATGAGTGCAACATGTCTTGATTAATGTCACTCCTTTCATCATTCTCCCTTTTCTTCCAACTCTGCCTACCCTCTCAAGTTACCTTTTTCATATATGTACATTCAATATGATGACTATATTTGTCCACTCTTCCTCTCTCCATTTACCTGCCCAGCAGGAGGAAGTTTGTCTTCTCATCAGATGAAAGGCAGGGAAGAGCTATTGAATGCCACCCATTCCTCCCAGGAGTCACACATTGGATCCTAGTGTCTATACCCACAGAACAGAGGGCTTGAGAGTCTCTTCTAGGTGTGGGGAGAGTTGTTATTAATGTACTTTTTGAATGCACTGCTGTGATAGTCAGAGGAACCATCTGACTGAGGTGGTCTTGGCTTATGAGAGCACTTTATCTTCATGACAGTGAAGCATCTTGCTGGTAAAACAATTTCAGAGGTCACAAGACAGTCCCCTTTGGGTTGCTGGATGTAGGCCTGCAGAGTTCCCATCTATTTATATGGTGATAACATTGCTAGGGAGCCAGTGCAGGGCTGGGGTGGGGCAACCAGCTGTGCAGTAGGACCAGGTCACCCCTGCTGCCTTCCTGTCATCTGAGAAAGATGAAGATGAAGAGGGTACCTGCTCGGGGCAGAGGACCTTAGACTGTAGCTCATGATGTAGTGCATGATTCCTTCGGCATGGGAACTCTTGTCTTCTGGAGTCTATGTAGCTGAAAATGTTTATTCGGAAAAGAAATTTGTAAGGCCCAGACTGTTGCTGACTCTCTTCTTTCACTTGAATGTTTATGTGGGTTTTTGACATGTTTGGATATAGCTCATGTGTGCTCTGTCATAAGAAGACTTTAGAAGGGCATTGCACCAGGCTCTTGGTTCTCTGTTTTAAGTTTTTTTGTGCATGATGTTGAACATGCCTATTCCAGAGACCACCCAGGAGTGAAACATGATAATTTACCTTTGCCTCTGGGGATGGAAGTAATGCTGTGACAACTGTTCTGGGATGGCCCCAAAAGTTGGCAATGTAAATCCTTTCAGAAGGGATTGGTGCTGCTTTGGAAAGTTAAATTCTGTGCTATGATTTCTCACTGGAGGGCTGTGTTTGACACCAATTACCCATATATTAACACCCTGAAAACAACTGTCTTTTGTTCTTGGCTGCTTTGAGTCCCTTCCTTCCCACAGTTGAGAAAGGCAGGAGGTGAACTCTCACATATTCTGTATCCCAGGGCTGTAGGACAGAGTCAGGTAGCTGGGCAGGTAGGGTGGGACTGGGTGCTGTCTGGCAGAGGTTAGAATTAGAACCCTGCCCCACCCCTTTTTTTGGTACTGGGGTTTGAACCCAGGGCCTCAGGCTTGTTAGGCTGGCCCTCTAACACTTGAGCCATACTTTTAGCTCTGTTTTTTCCCTTTGTTGTTGTTTTTGTTTGGGTTTGATTTTGTTGGTGCCATTACTGGGGTTTGCACTCAGGGCCTATGGTGCTACCCCTTAGCTTCTTTGCTCAAGACTGAATCGTATCTTTACTTCTGGCTTTTTGTTGGTTAGTAGAGATAAAAGTCTCACCGCTTTTCTGTCTTAGCTGGTTTTGAAAAGCAATCTTCAAATGGAAGTGTCTGGGTAGCTTGGATTACAGGTGTGAACCACCAGCACCCAGCTGCTGTTTATTTATTCTTTTTAATTTTTTGTCTGTTGTGGGGCTTGAACTCAGGGCCTTGACACTGTCCCTGAGATCTTTTACTCAAGGATAGAACTCAGCACTTTGAGCCACAGCTCCACTTCTAGTTTTCTGGTGGTTAATTAGAGATAAGAGTCTCATGACCTCTCCTGCCTGGGATGTCTTTAAAACATGATCCTCAGATCTCAGCTTCCTGAGTAGCTAGGATTACAGGTGTGAACCACCAGTGTCCTGCTGCTGTTTATTTTTTTAATAAGTTTTTTTTATTGTGAAAATACTGTACAGAGGGGTTACAGTTACATGAGCAAAGTAATGAGTACATTTCTTATAAAGCATTGTTGCCTCCTCCTTTGTTTTCCCCCTACCATCCCATCTCCACAACTATACTCCCCCGCCCTGCCTAAATTGTAAAGTTCGTTTTTCAACATAGTGTCTTGTACATCTCACTGTTACAATAGGTCAGCCTGTATCCCTACTTAAACATTTTGTTTTTTCCCTTCCCCTCCCCAAATTATACCGACATCAAATACAGTGAAAACAGGGGTTATTTATATATATATATATATATATATATATATATATATATATATATATATATTTTTTTTTTTTTTTTTCTGTTGGTCGTGGGGCTTGAACTCTGGGCCTGGGCGCTGTCCCTCAGCTCTTCAGCTCAAGGCGAGCACTCTACCACTTGAGCTACAGCGCCACTTCCGGTTTTCTGGTGGTTTATTGGAGATAGGAGTCTCATGGTCTCTCCTGCCCGGGCTGGCTTTGAACCGCGATCCTCAGATCTCAGCCTCCTGAGTAGCTAGGATTACAGGCGTGAGCCACCAGCGCCCGGCTATTTATATATTTTTTAAGATGGGGTTTTGTGGACTTTTCTGCCTGGGCTGGCTTCAAACTATGATCTTTCCACTCTCAGTTTCCTGAGGATTACATGTCTCAGGTATTGGTACTTGGTTAGAAATACTTTGGGCATGAAGTATTAAGGACCTGATTAGGTTAGTGATGCCAGAAAACTGGGAGAAATGTAAGTGTCAAAGCACCTTGAAAGGAGGCTCTTTATGGATCTGGAAGTTGAAGGCAAGGGAAGAGAGGAACTCAAGGACTCCTGAGGGCAGAAATGGAGAGGGTGGATTTGGAGGAGGAGGACCCTGGTCAGGATTGTCTTGCTGAGTGCGAGATAAAATTAAACATCATCTAATGTTTAAAATAGGAACATTCTATTTTGAGTTAGATGTGTAAATATCATGACTATTTATTTAAAAAATCTTACACATTAGAAGTCTTAACTAAATAGCAATTTTGTAAAATTTGTTAGTTTCCTTTTTTAATGTTCTCTAACTTAAGTAGTTGTACAAAGAGATTTTTAAAGTTTTCTTTTAAAATTTTAAACTTTCAGTACTGTTGCATACAAACTGAAAGTGAGCAGACAGTTTTCAGTACAGTTTTTAGTTTCCAAACTGTGAATTGCTACTGTGTTTGGTTTGGAAAAACATTAGGCTTGAGTTAGTTTCTTGTCTCAGAGATCGGCATGTGAAGCATCAAGGCAACGAAGAATGAAGAGGCTTTGGTCGTAGAAGTAAAGATTTTTCTGCTGTAGACACAGAGTACTTTTGGAATTCTTGATTTAATTGCTCAGAAATCTTACTTGGTGCTGTCCTAGTTATTAATCACAGTAGAAAATACTGTCACAAATAAGGTCTAGAAGCACTGATCAGATAATTCATCCACTTACCACATATAACGAGTTGCCACCAGGATGTGGGCCCTCTATTTCTGGTTGCATAGGTTGTTCATAAAGTGCACAATGAGCCATAGGTGAGGCATGTTTCTATGTCAGAAAACCAACTGTAAGAAACCTCAGCAAGTGTAGTGGCCAGCAGCCAAATGTGTGTACTCCTCACCTCACTCCTCTACCTGGCTGCCCTGCCTGCTGCTACCAAGAGGAAAGGTGGAGCTGGGCCTAGGTCAGGGCTGACTTTCTACAGATCCGACTTTCATTGCTGCCTTCAGCAGAGTGAAGGGAGCCTTCAGTGCAGAGTGAAGCGGGGACAAATGAGCCAAACTCCTCAGGCAATGTTGTACTTGGCGCGGCCTATGCCTATCACATGTTTTTTATTTTTATTTTATTTTTGTGCAGATCCTGGGGCTTGAACTCAGGGCCAGCCTGGGCACTGTTCCTGAGAGTTTTTGCTCAAGGTTAGTGCTCTGCTACTTGAACTTCTCCACTCTGGCTTTTTGGTGGTTAATTGGAGATAAGAGGCTCATGGACTTTCCAGCCTGGGCTGGCTTTGAATGGTGATTCTCAGATTCCAGCCTCCTGAGTAAACAAGATTACAGGCGGGAGCCACCAATGACTGTCAGGCCTATCACAAGTATTTATACACTTCCAATTGGGTATAGAATGGTCTAAGACAGACAAGAAAGTTTCATAAAGTACGAAAATCTTTGTGAAAACATTAAGTGCTGAATTATATCTCTAAGATAGGACATTTTGTAATATAGTTGGTTTTTCTTTGACTCAGCTATAAAGCCAATGCTTTTTGTCTTTTTTGGTTCTGGGGATCAAACTCATGATATTCCACTTGCTGGACAAGCACTTTGCCACTGAGCTACATCCTAGCCCAAAGCCAACCTTTTTTTTTTAATAGGACAAAATCACTATTTGAAATAAAGATATTGGTAGATGTGGATTTGGTTTTATGCTGCATGTAAGCTAATAAGCTAGCCTGCGTGTATTTCTTGTATGCAGATGGAGATATGCAAGGCAGAACACTTCATCACTCAAGGCACCAAGTTTCTCCTTGCCCCCAAGTTCAAGCACAACCCAGTGGGCCCCAGTGGATAGATGCTGGGCCAGCAGAGAGTTAATATAGTAACTAATGAACACAGAGTTTATGGATCCCACATTTACATTGTTATGTTATGTTGTGTTATGTTGTATGGCAAGTCTGCTCCTTGATGTAGAGTAAGGCACCATCATCATAATTTCTCAAGGCTGCTCACAGCAGACGGATCCTGGGGCTGGGGAAATGGCTCAAGTGTTTGTGTTTGCCTAGCAAGCATGAGGCTCTGAGTTCAAATCCCCAGTACTGCCAGAATAAAGAAACTGGTGCTAGCCTGGGTTCATGTTACAGATAGCAGGATATGGAGGAATGTGAGAGATCCGTGGAGACTGTTTCTTAACGCTTTCTATAAAAATGCACAAATCACAGCAGCATAAGTAAATCTGAGAGCATTATGACTTGTGACCATCTCACAGAATATGATTTACTTATATTTCAAATGTAAGTTGATTCTTATTTCAAACTATCTGGAAATCCTATTATCCTCTCTGAAGACATATGATATATAACTGCCTGCAATTTTTTTTGCCCCATTTTTTAGAATCTCCCTTACTTTTAAACAGGTGTCTATAAAGTAGAGTTTTTGTGCATGATTCTCTGCACATGGAAAAAGTAAATTGTTTGGCCTTGAGAATATGTGCCCATCTTATGTGAAACAAGCAAAGTTAATCCATCAAGTGCTGCATAATGAAATATTGGTGATAGTCAAGAGAATTGTGAATGGAATCATCTCCTAGGACTCCAGTCAAGCAGTGTTGCATGTTTTTTTTTTTAATTCATCTGCATTTCTATAGACAAAGTTGCCTCAGCTCTAAGAACTGAGGCTTCTAAGGTATTTTCTGTTAATGAAAAAATGCTTCATAAATGATGTTGGCTTTCTCTATCCTCCATTTCCTGGTCTCTGTCTCTTTGATGTGTGAAATGTAGGAGTGTTATGGAAATAGGGTTTATTTAGCTCTTTGGGCTTTTTGGTGAGAAGGAAATAGGCCTCAACTCTGATCCAGTCTACATTACAATGCCACAGAACATACCCAGTATGAATAACTAGCCTTTTTCCAAATCAGACCAGCTTCTGTAGGAAGGCTGAATGGTACCTAACTTGACCCATACACACATTGCATGACTTTTCTGTGGAAGATGGATATGTTGATGGTGTAGCCATTCTCAAACCCATCCCAAGTGGCTCTTCATTCATAGGACTGATGAGGGTAGGGTTCACCAGACAACTTGCATAAGTCACACAGGGGACAGGACAGAGTCCAGAACCCAGGCCTTCAGATGCTGAGGTTGGAAATAAATGCCCTTTGGGTACTTAAGTTTGAGATGAAAATGATATCGTAAGTATAAAGCTCTAGTGTTCAGTTTTCGATTCTCTCCTCAGCTAGTTCCAGTTTATTAAGTGATGGGCACAGTGGGGCTGCTCTCCATCCCAGGCCTTGCAGCAACTGTGTTTGCTGTAAAAGATTTATAGGCCCAGGCTGCCATCCTTTCTGCCAGGTCATTTCAAGGACAATTACATTCTCATATTCTCACTTTCTCTGGGACCAGCCTTGTCCCAGAAAACCTAGCTGAGCCAGTGTAGCTTCTGAGAGTTTCAGGGTATCTCTTGGGGCCCCCAGGATAACCTGACCTATTTTGTTATACATCACAACTATTTTTAATGTTCAAAAATAACCCCTCATAGTCTCTACAAGAATGCAGTCCTGCATGGAACAGAGCTTGCTCCTGGATGTGACACTCATGCTCACCTTCCTCTACCATGTTAGGTTTGTATTCAGAGTGAGAATGGCTCATAGGCAGTGTAACCAAAGACTCTTCTGGGCATGTTCATGCTGGGGTCTCTAGTGGGATCCCGGGCCTTCTGGAGGCTGTGGTGGCTTATAGGCCATATTGTGTTTCTTAAACATTTGGAGATTTCAGTTTTAGCTAGCCATGAACAAAAAAATTGTACATCTCAAAGGCAAGAGAGTAAAATGTAAATGGAGTTTCAGGAATATTTCAATATAGAGACAAACTTTTTGGAGAAAGAGAAAATTTAGTCTTTAAAAGGAGGAGAAGGAAGAAGAGAAGTCTGAAAGATGAAAATGTCTTAATCTTTTTATATGGAGATAGCACATTTATCTAGAATTCAAATGGGTTTCAACTTTTAGTACCTATAATGTAGTCACAAATTCCAGAGCATTTTTTTTATAAGTTCCTGAATCCCAAGGAGTTTTATGTGTGTATGTGTGTGTATATGTGTATATATGTATGTGTATATATCTATATATCTATATAATTAACCTCAAGACATATTTTCAGTGCATAGGAGTCCATCACAGAGGCCTTTCTTATGAAGCTAGGAAGATTTTATCTATTTTTTTTATTCTTTCCCCCCCTCCTTTGATGTTATGAGATAGTCTTACCAGATAATCTAGGCTGGCCTTGAACTCATGGCCCTTTTCCCTCTGCCTCCGCAGGAGGGATTGGTGTGTACTACCATGCCTAGCTGGATTTGAATCTACTTCTAATGGATGTGCTTTTCTAGAGCCCTGGCACCTAGTTGATCTGACATTTGGCAGAGGTCAGAGGAAGCACTACTGACCTACTAGTAATGAGTGAGGGGAAAGCATTAACACTTTGGAATAGTCAGCCAAAGAGCTCACAGAGTCCCCAAGCAAGAACTGCTGTTGGGAGCCTCAGATAGACTTTCCTTATGAGAAATATTGACCTATAATCCTATAAAATCCACTTAAGAAACCAAGAAACAGCATGAGGCTTTTCTAGAAGAGTGAAATAATACAGATTGAGCATTTGTAAATAATTTAAAAAATTCAAACTCTTCCAAAATTTGAAAAATTTTGAGCAATATAATATCTCAAGGGAAAGTATAATAAATATAAATATAATATCTCAATATAATATATCTCAAGTGAAAAATTCTGCACCATGAAACTTTTATATCATGCAAAGAATTATTAAAATATTATAAAATCACTTTTTAGGCTATATACATACATATATGTAACTCATGTTTTTATATATACATGAAGCATGAGTTTTGTGTTTAGAGCTAAGTACCATTCCCAAGGCATCTCATATAATTGTACATATTCAAATATCTAAAAAAATAAAATAAAATCCAAAATAAAATTTGGATCTTAGGAATTTCAGAAATAAGGTTCTTAACCCATACTGGGGGGTTGGTGCCATATTGAGTGCCCATGGGCCACCAAAGGATTCCAATCCTGGGCTCAAAAGTTCTGGGAGTTTATAATGCCATAACCTGCCATCATGGTTGATTGTATTCTTTCAAAGTTGTTTTAAATTTTTACTTTTCCAGAGGACTGTCTTACTTACTTCCCTGGGAATTAGATAAGAATCTCAATCTCTGTCTCTCTCTCTGTCTCTGTCTCTCTCTCTGGATTCTGGGTTAGTGCACAGTCCCTGCAGAAACTGAGGGTGTGGGGGACTGGCTAGTAGGACACTGAGCCAACTGCTTTATTTTTTATTTTTTTTCTGAGCCAGCCTCTTAAAGAGCTCTTCCTTTAATAAAGTTCTTGTAATGCATTTAGTAGGAAAACATAGGTCAGAAATGAAAGCAGAGAAGGATGGTGAGAATATTTGCTACCCACTGATCATCAGGAGCAATGCAAAAACTCTTGGAACTTTGTGTAGAACTGTGGTAGTAAGGAGGCATATAGATTCCGTTCTGACCTGAGTCACTTGGCAGAGTCACAGGTATAGCCGGTGTAGAAATGTGTTTAAATATATATATATATATGTATATGTATATATATATGTATATATACACACACACACATATATGTATTTATATATAGAGAGAGAGAGAGAGGGAGAGGGAGAGCGGGGAGAGGAAAGGGGGAGAGAGAGAGAAGTTTGCAATTTTGAAAATTTCTTGAAGAATGTTTTTGTCTAAAAAGGGTGGTCTGATCAAGTTTCCTGGTTCTTTAAAACTAATAGGTTTGTGACGCTGTGGCTCAAGTGGTAGAGCATCTAGCCTTGAGCTGAAGTTTTCTTGAGAATCATGAATGTATGGAGAAATTGTTATTGTTTTTAGTTTTACATTTGGAATCATTTTTTGAGGAAATTTGTCTTGGAGTATGGAAAGAGTTATGAAGCAGATCACACACAGATGTTACACTACTTGGGCAAAACTAATCTCTCAGGGGTTGGGGTCCTCTGTTAGGAATTTTTGGTTATCAGGTATTGTGATCAGAAACTAAACAATCACAGGTGGTAAGTCACAGGGGACAAAACTCTTGTAGTACAATATGCTGATAGTTGGGAAAACCAAGAGACAAGGTTTTTAAAATAGAAATGAGATTGAGGTCCCAGCAGCTCCCACTTGTAATCCTAGCTACTAAGGAAGCTGAGATTTAGAAGATCATGGTTCCTTCCAGGCCATTCTGAGTAGAAAAGTCAGTTCAACTTCATCTCCAAAAGCACCAGCAAAAATCAGGACTGGAGGCATGGTTCAAGTGGTATAGTGCCAACTCAGCAAGCAAAGTCAAGTAAGCACAAAACCTTGTGTATAAAACCCAGAACCAATAAAAAAATAACCCACAATAAAACCCAACAATTGTGTATATACATGTGTGTGCGATATGTAGAGTCAGATAAAGAGGACTACATATATACTTGAAATTTTTTTTCTTTTCTTTTTTCTTTTTGGTCAGTCATGGGGCTTGAACTCTGGGCTTGAATGCTGTCACTTAGCTCTTCAGCTCAAGACTAGCACTCTATCACTTGAGCCACTGTACCACTTCTGGATTTCTGAGTGGTTTATTGGAAATAAGAGTCCCACGGACATTCCTGCCTGGGCTGGCTTTGAACTGTGATCCTCAGATCTCAGCCTCCTGAGTAGCTAGGATTATAGGCGTGAGCCACTGGCACCGGGCTTGAATTTCTATCAGAAATATTTGCCCTTTCCTCCACTTACTAAGATTAGTAAGATTCAGTTGAAGCACTTCTGGAGTCAGTGTAGGACATTTATGATCAAGGAAGAGGAATGAGAAGATGCCAGAGGTGAGGAGTAGGTTCTGGGGGAAGAGGATAAAGTTGTTTTTCTTCTTGATTCTACATTTGGGATCGTTTTTGAGGAAATTTGCCTTGGAGTGGATGGCAGATCACGCATAGATGCTGGGGGCTTTTAAACTCATTGATGATGTCTTAATGGGCTACCAAGAATGCCTCTCTGCAGATGCATCTATCTGGCTTGGTGTGCACAAGTCAGGGCTTTCTACTGTCAAAGAAGAAGAAAACTGTGAAGTATGCTGGAGATCTTTCCTAAAGCTTAGCCCTCTTACTCTTTCTTAGACCCTAACTGGTGTTCAGTCATATGGCAGAGCCAAGTTCAGGAAGGACTCAAAAGAATGCCACTGGGTAGATATTGGTGGCTAATACCTGTAATCCTAGCTACTACTGAGAGAGCCGATGGATTGTGGTTTGAAGCCAACCTGGGCAGGAAAGTTTGTGAGACTCTTACCTCAAATTGACCACCAAAAATAGCTGGAAGTGGAGCTGTTGCTCAAGTGGTAGAGCGCTCGCCTTGAGCTGAAGAGCTGAGGGACAGCGCCCACGCCCAGAGTTCAAGCCCCACAACAGACAAAAAAAAAAAAAAGAAAGAAATTTCTAGCAAGTACAATAGCCATGTAGCGTTTATAGATTGTCTGCTTCTCCCAGTAGCCTAGAACACACTAGACCTGAATTGCCAGGATCCTAAAGTTTGAAGAAGGTAACACAGAGGACTGGCACATCTTGCTGGTTTAGAAGGAGATTGCATGGTTTGGGAGTAGGTTTCGCCAGGGGCTTGGTGTCCTGAAGGGTGGAGTTGTTCCCCTCTGGCTCATGCTGTGAATGGATCCAGGGTTGCATACCTACAGTGTGGAGTCTGTTTCTTCTATGTAAAATAGATCATATTAAGCACCTCTGCTTATATGAGAAATGCTTAGTCCCATTTCAAGATGGCAGCATTATTTCTTACCACACTCTTTGGGGACTTGAACTTTCCCAACATGTCTATCAGCTTGGTAGTAAGTAGCACTTCTGTGTAGCCAACTTGGTTCCCTCTGAGCTCCCTGGTCTGAGAATAGGCTGGGAAGACATGGCTTAGATTCTATTTTTTCACTTATGAAAGGAAACAAGTAAAACTCTCCTCAAGAGGTAGATTAGGATGGGAGTCCTTGACTATAATGGAATAATTATTAGACACAGAATGTATGCAGCATGTTTGCTGGCTTACCTGCCGTACTTTGTGTAGATCTCCTAGCTCCTCAGTTAATACAGAGGCTCAGGGATGGTTAACTGTAGCTATATACACCTGGAACTTTAGAATTTTGCAGTTGTTTAGAATTTTTCCTTTCTTGCTTTCTTTCATTCTTGCTTTCTTTATTCCTTCTTATTTTTTTTCTTCCTGTTTCCTTAAGAAGCAGTATAGAATGTAAAGCAGTATATGTGAGACTTTACAGAGAAGATCCTGCAAATACAAAACTTACACTTCAGAGATTTGAGGTTTTTAAAATTTTTATTGTTATTGTAAGGGTGATATACAGAAGGGTTACAATTATATAAGTCAGATAATGAGTACATTTCTTTTTGAAAAATGTCACCCCTTCCCTCACTTTCCCCCAGAAATTCCCTCCCTTCCTTACTCACAATATAGTGAGTGACTAGTGAATACTCTTTCAGCTTTTTTGGTGTTTAATTGGAGGTAAGAGTCTTGACAACTTTCCTTCCCAGGCTGGCTTTGAACCATGTTCCTTAGATATTAGCCTCCTGAATAGCTAGGATTACAAGTGCATACCACTAGCATCCAGCTTACAGTGATTGTTTTTAGCAAGAGAGCTTTTTTTGGGGGGGGCGGGGGTGGTCCGGTTGTGGGCCTGAACTCTGGGCCTGGGTGCTGTCCCTCAGCTCTTCAGCTCAAGGCTAGTGCTCTACCACTTGAGCCACAGCGCCACTTCTGGCTTTTTTTTTTCTGCTTATGTGGTGCTGAGGAATTGAACCCAGGGCCTCATGCATGCAAAGCAAGCGCTCTACCACTGAGCCACCTTCCCAGCCCAAGAGAGCTTTTTATTATTAGTTTAGTTTAGTGCTCTACCACTTCCAGCCACAGTGCATCTTCCAGTTGCTTGGTGGTTAATTGGAGATCAGAGATTCATAGACTTTCCTGCCCAGGCTGGCTTTGAACTGCCATCCTGATCTCAGCCTCCTGGGTAGCTAGTATTATAGGCTTGAGCCACTGATACCCAACAGGAGAGCTTTTTTTTTTTTTTTCTCCAAATATTTCTGTATTGAGATTATAAAACTACATAAATTTCACAATACTATGGCACAGTTATACTTAGCTAAAGTCACAAACACATTTTAACCTTCACAATGATAATCATCATTATCTTAATCTACAAAGCTATGAACTCTATGAATTTTAACAATACAACTATTTCTTCCAAATAGGGTGATATATACATTTCCTTCCTTTTGCTTAGTATCAGCTGTTCCCTCTTTCTCTTTTATCCCCTCCTTCCCATCACCACCCATGAGTTGTTTAGTTCACTTTCATCAACGTCTAGTGCAGCTGATGGGCCCCTCTACCGTACTTTTCCACTGATTCTGCGCCCTCCTCCCATCTTCCCTCAGATGTGCACATGTATACACCATCTATGAGGTTAAGAAGAGAGAGTCATCTAAAAATGATAGGACAAATTAAGAGGAGGCCCTTTGTTTTCTTATCTTTGGGGTTCTTTTCAGTATGCATATTATTTTATATACAAATGAAGAGGCGCTTGGATATTACAATTTGGTGCTTTTCTCCTGAGACTATCTTCTTTTGGTTTCACTGTGTATGGGTAACTTGAGTCCTGTTTACTTTGTCATATCTCATTGCATTTTTAATCTAACATCTGCATATCAGAGAAAACATGCACTGTTTGTTTCTCTGATCTTGGCTTATGAGGTTGTTGTTTTTTTTAACTCTAGGATGAATTAAAGTCACTCCTAGTATTTTTCAATAAATTTTAGAAGTATTTTTCATAAATAAGGGATGAGAAATTATTTACTTTTTATGATAAAAATAGATGGACTTGAAATACTAATAGAGGTATTTTATCTCCTTACACCCACCTTTAGAGGTGTAAGGAGATAAAAAATTTTAAATGTACACTATGTATTTTTTTAAGAAGGGTGTTCAAGACAAAACTTCTTAAAGCTTTAGTCTGTTTAAAAGCTGCCTTCAAAACATTTCTAAACAGTTTGAGTCTGCCTGAATGTGCAGTTTAGAGATTAAAAACAGTACTGGCTAACCTTAGCTTCTTGGCCATAAAAGGCAAGAAAGAAGAACATATAGCACTGCACAGAGAATGTGCAGCAAATCACAGTTGGTGTTGTCCAGAATATAAGCTATAGAGATCCATGTGTACAGTTCTGTATAGAGGACTTTTTAAACGTCTTAAAATAGATCATTATGGAGGTAGTTAGTGTTCTTTATTGTGGTAAATATACAGAACATAAAAGCTACCATCTTAGCCCTTTTTAAGCCTAGAATTCAGTGACTAAGTACACTCACCATGTTGGGTGACATTACCAGTATTTTAAGAACCTTTTCATCATTCTAAACTTTGTGCCCATTAAATATTAACCCACATTCTACCTGCCCATCCTTACCTGCCAGTCACCTCTGTTTTTTGTTTGTTTTTTTTTCCATCTGAATTTGTACTTTCCAGGTGTCCCATAGAGGTGAAATCATGCAGAATTTGTGTTCTGTCTGGTTTATTTCACCTAGCATAATTTCCAATTTAATTTACATAGCAGAATTTCATTAGGTTTATCCATCCATCCATTAGGTTTATCCATTCATTGGTAGACTTTTGAACTGTTCTAACACTTTGGCTGCTGTGAATAAGTTATGAACAGTAGTGTGCTCGTGTCTATTTGAGTCTCTCATAATCAGTGGATATCTTTTGAGGGTACATGGATAAGCAGTAGCTACATGCTATCATGAAAACAAGCCACTGGCAGGACTCCATAAGGAGCTTCCATAAGGAACACCATGTATGGGCATGTATGGGCAGCCAGGAAAGCAACCATGTTTTAAAAGTGTAAGTAATATTTTAAGCAAAATGAGTTGTTAAGTAGTTTAAGTCACCTTGGGGAGGTCCAGTGAGAGACTGTGTCTTTCACTCACAATGTATACTCACTACACTGACTCTGAACTCACAATTCTCCTGTCTCAGCCTCCCTAGTGCTAGAATTACATGTATGACCCTCATACCTAGCCTAAAGTCTTTATTTCCCTTTTCTCTGATTAGTTTTTTTATTTATCCTTCAGACTAGCCAGTCTCTCTTAGCCCTATTATTCATTTTATTTTAAAATGTTAAAGGAAAACCTCATCAATCACAAAGAGGAGGAGAGTCCTTTGATAATTAGGATCTTATTCTCAAAGGGGAAATTATCAAAGGGGAAAGAGCATCTGTCATCATTTTTCTCCTACTGGTCTGACTCATCCTATAAATTGTATGTGAGGCCTTTTCTGCCTTTGGCCCTTGGCATACTTGTCTCATGGAAATCTGACCTACTTATCTCCCTGGATAATAGAAATAATGCCTTCTTATTGTGGGAGAGCATTTTGTTGTTCATTTAAAATTTCTCCTATGAATCATTAATAGGCAATAATAGTAAGACATTTTCATGGCAAACAAGTAATATCCCATTAGATACAGGGTTTTACATCACCTAAATTCTGTTCTATTTGCAGAAGAAAATGTAAAGAAAATACACAATTCCCAGCACACATTTCCCATCTGAAAAGACTTTTTTCCCCCTAAACACTGTTCTTTTTTTTTGAGAGAGAGAAGGAAGAAAGCTCCTTATTTTTATATTGTTTATTAAAAGTAATACTTGGGGATGTAATCAAGAAAAGAACCACAACTGCTTTGCAAGTGAATGCTTGTTTTTTAGGGTTATCACTGATTAAACATGTTACTTCATTTAGTCCTTATAGGAACCATTTATACAAGTTAGGCATCATTATTCCTGGTAATAAATTAAGAATTCCAGTGTTGGGACCCAAGACCACAGGCAAGTGTTATACCCAGAGTTGGACATGAAGTTTGTGTTTCTGTGTTGTGTGAGGAGCTGGGGATAGAGTGTCTGTACATGATAGGCAAATACTTTACCACTGAGCCGTACATGCTTCAGCCCAAAGTCTATGTTCTTAACCCACCTTCCCTTTCCACATGCCTGCTGGAAAAAGGAGAACTCAGTGGAGGTTTTGGCCCAATTTTGGAATGAGGTTTATCATCCAATGCAAGCCAAAACTATAATTTGAATTTTAAAGGTTTTTCTAAGGCCTACTATGGAGGCTTTCAGAAACCAGTTAAAATTACACATTCATCTCTGGGAGATCACAAGTGCTGCCATTACTCTAGGCAATAAAAAGAGAAGTAAAATGCCTGAGAGAGGAGGTAAAGGCAAACAGTGGCTCTGCAGCGGGAGAAGCTTGAGTTGTAGGTAGAGAATGTGAATCTACATGCAATGCACTGTGTTTGAAAAGACTTTTCTCTGGGCATTTTCCCAGGCCATGCACTACTAAATCTCAAGGACTGTCTTTTCTGAACCCCACATGTCCACAACCCTACTGGACATTGTAGTTGGCCAGACAGGTGTGTAGGGTAAGGCTGACCCAGAGGCTGCATGGGCTGGACCAATGATTCAGACTGCCTCTGGTCACTGGTGCAAGGGGTGGAAGGCTGGAGAAAGGTAAAGAGGATGAGACTATAGCGAAGACACATCAGACTAGTGTGCTTTCTCAAGCAGAGAGAAGTGGCTGAATGAACAGATGGTTCATCAGTAAAGCAAAGCCTCCTTGGTGACAAGTTGGTAGCTATGTGTGCTTCAAAGGCAGCTATGCCCTGGACAAGCAGAAAGCCCTAAAAAAGTAAACGATCGCTTCTTCCCATACAACCCTTACTAGTTTCCTTCTATATTAATAAAGAAAGGATTGAGATGGCCACTGTCTGTCTCAGGGGTATTGAATGACCACAAGTGTGGCAAGTACAAATGGGGAATTGTTTACTTCTGGGTACTCTCCAGCCCCCCCACTAGGGGAAGCCTCACTCTCGTTTTGGGTGGGAGTGATTTTGAATATTAGAAGGACCTAGGCAGGTGCTGGTGGCTCACGCCTGTAAGCTACTCAGGAGGCTGAGATGAGAGAATCATGGCTCAAAACCAGCCTAGGCAGGGCTGCTTATTTCCAATTAATTATCAAATTAAAGAAAAGAAAGCGGTGGCTCAAATGGCACAGCACTAGCCTTGAGCAAAACAAAACAAAACAACAACAACAAAAACATACCCAGGAACAATGCTGAGGCCCCAAGTTAAAGCCCCAGGACTAAAACACACACACACACACACACACACACACACACACACACACACACGACATGTGCTTTTGTCACACACACACACACACACACACACACACGGGACATGTGCTTTTGTCACACACACACACACACACACACACACACACACACACACACACACACACACACACACACACACACACACACACACACGGGACATGTGCTTTTGTCCTTGGCTCAGAGGGAGGCAAGCAGGTCTATCAATGGTGTGCAGCCAATTCCAACACATATCAGCTACATCAGAAAAGGGAGAAGGGTGAATTTTCAGGTTAAGAGTCAACTCTAGAACCATCAGAATCCAGCTTAGTTTCACATTCACATATGGCTCATGAGGAGCCACTCATATAAACTGCTGCCTGGAGACTAGATAATGCGTACTGTTGCCATTTCTCACCTCCCCGACACCTTCCAGGACCTCATGGCTTGCAAATGAAGGTCTCGAATACCTGGACTTAGACCAGAATTTCATATGAGAAGCCACTTAGCAATTAAATGTCATCCAGAAGACAGAAAACTGGACTGATGTGGTTTTGGAAGCATGCAAGATTCCATACAGGAGCAAGGTGCATGTAGCTCCAGGCATGCCAGCCTTGCATTTCATCAGTAGTGCATGTGGATTGGTGCCAGACAGAGCCACCACCAATCCCTGTCCATATGGTTTCAGTCTTCTGAGCAGGCCTACCTTGCTCTTTCCTCAACAAGGCACCAACAATTGGACCTTTCCTTTGCCAGGCTGGTGGAAGGGTGCTCCTCAGCCTCTGTCCTCAGGTCACTGTCTGCATCAGAGGCTTCAGCCTTGGGGTCCCTCAGTGGGCACTTGCAGATGGTGGTAGCTTGAATCGTGGTTATCTGCTGTAACTGTTGAGGGGTGCATGAAAAAACCTGGTCTCACCACTGATTGTGCTTTTAAGTCCTATCTCTTAATCATCACCTGAGCAGATATAGTTAGAGTTTGGGGTGTTCAGGGTTTTAGCTCCTTCATAGAAGACAGCACTGGAGAGAATGGAACTGCTTTACTTGATTTTTGCCACATGACACTAGGGTTGTTTGTGATATTTTGCAGAAGGCCTGCTGCTGACCACAGCCCTGCCCTAGCTGTTTTCCTTTAGCAAGGCCTGGAAAGGACGCAGCTGAGGCCTGGCACCACCAGCCAGGGTAGCCCTTCCCTCTGCTGGTCTGTGCCCCAGGGCATGCATTGTTCTTGCATGATGTTCTTCTGCTCCCAAGATGCCTTATAATGGAAGCATATGTATTTGTAGCCCTCACTTACCCATCCAGCTAGAAGGCCATAGTTGGCTAGCCCCTTCATCTACATCAGAGCAGTATCTGAGCACAGAGAGAGGGCATCTCACACTGTGTGAGCCAGTAGCATCCAGGCCCTCCCTGGCAGCTCCATTACTGCTCCTGCTTAAATAAAAACATCAACAATTCCCAGGACATGTAGAGGCTAATGGAGAAGAGAGAAAGAGAGAGCAAGCCAGCAAGCGAGAGAGCTGTTATTCTATAAGAATCATGAAAGCATGATGTAAATCACATGAATGAGCCCTGGCAGACGCTGAGAGAGGGGGATCTAAGTAGCCACTGCTTAGGATGAGAATTGCTGAAGATTTGCCCAAGGGACGGAAATGGTTTTTATGCATAATTCTAGCTAGAGACATGTTTGATATTTCCAAGCAGTTTGGTGGATGATTCATAGAACTAAGCAGTAGCGCAGGATAATAAGGATCTTGGGCAGATGTGGGTCAGTAAGTCAGAGGGAATATTAGGGCTCACCTAATAGGAGGGCCTCTTGAGGTAGAGAGCCTTTAACCAGGAGAGGCAAATAGAGTTTCAGAATTCCATATGCTATCCCCAAATGTCTATTAGGCCCTACTTTGTGTTCCGTGCAAGGATGTAGGTGAGGATCCCCAGCAGGAAGAACTAAGCCTGCTTGGCAGTTAATCCTTGGGTTTAATTTCCTGTTTATTTCTGAGTAGTGTGAACAGTAAGGGTTCATAGTTTTGCCTATCACTGCTAGGTAAGGCAGGACAAAAGCTTAGTGTTGATGTCGGTGTTTGCTTTATAGATCAATTCCACCATCCTCAAAAAAGTAACATCTTTTCTGATTCAAGGAATAGTATAGATGGTCCCTAACTTAGTATCCTTTGACTTAAAATTTATCAACTTTACAATTGTGCAAGAGTGATAAATTCATAGTAGATACTGTAAATTTGAATTTGAATTTTGACCTTAGGCTAGTGATATTCAGTACTTGGTACCATCCTCATGTCCTCTGTCTGGATTGTAAAGTGAGATGAGGCTCCCAGTCAGCCACAAAACCTTGATTCCTACACATGGTGTGCTTTGTTGCTCAGCTCTGATGCTCTGTAGACTGTGTGGGTGAAATGCAGTTGTGGCTTAAGATTTTTATGGTAGGTTTATTAGATTTAACTGCTCTCAAGAAGCACCAATAAATTTTTACTATATTACTTATTGATGAAATTTCTTTTTCTTCCTTCCTTCCTTTCTTCCTTTCTTTCTTTTTTTTTTGCTGGTCGTGGGGCCTGAACTCTGGGCCTGGGCACTGTCCCTCAGCTCTTCAGCTCTAGGCTAGCGCTCTACTACTTGAATCACAACACCACTTCCAGCTTTTTCTGCTTATGTGGTGCTGAAAATTCGAACCCAGGGCCTCATACATGCAAGGCAAACACTCTACCACTGAGCCACCTTCCCAGCCCTATTGATAACATTTCTAAACATATCCATAAAATTTTCTTAAGTATATGTTTTCATCTTACATGTTAAAAATGGACTTTTTAATGAATATTTCCCATTTTTCAACATTTAGCATATCTATATCTATCTGTCGATCGATCGATCGACAGATAGATAGATATTGTCCATTATTGAACTTTGAACTCTGGGCCTGGGTGCTGCCCCTCAGCTCTTCAGCTCAAGGCTAGCGCTCTACCACTTGAGCCACTGCACCACTTCTGGTTTCCTGGTGGTTAATTGGAGAGAAGAGTCTCACGGACATTCCTGCCTGTCTGGGTTTAATGGTGATCCTCAGATCTCAGCCTCCTGAGTACCTAGGATTACAGACAGCCACCAGTGCCCGGTGTAGCAATCATATTTTTAATAGCTATGTGATATTATGTTCACTGTTTTCAGTGACATTGTAAATTTAGGTTTGGAATTTGTATGTTTGTGGTGGGGCGTCTCTGTTCAGCCCAGTAGGACTCAGAGGCCAGGTATATGTGGTAATAGATAGGCTATGACCTTGAAGGTCTTTTTCCTCAGGTTTTGTCACTGGAGCCCAGAGGTCTGTGCTGACTTGTTTTTGTTATACTTTTCTTCAGCCAAAGTGTCTCAATAGTTTTCTGTCTTTTCCAAATAAGGACTTCTGCTGCCTACAACTCAGATCTTTTCAGAAATTACCCCAAGTGCTGGAAAGGCCATTTCATAGCCATGCAGGAGGGGCCTTGTGAGCATGGTAATTGGCAACTTTTCCTATAATAGTTCTTTCAGCTCTTTTGCTAAAGAAAGGTAGACAGAGTGTGTGTGTGTGTGTGTGTGTGTGTGTGTGTGTGTGTGTGTGTGTGTGTGTGTGTTTATTTTTAATGAGAAAAGTTAGCAATTAGGGGATCAGAAACTGTGAAGAAACAAAAACAATCCAAATTTGGGAGGTTGGGCTTTGTGAGTTCTGGAAGTTTGCTCTGTGAATCTGAAGACAAAAGCACAGGCTTGGACGTGGCCTCAGTTTGGAGTCCAGTTGGGATACCTTTTGACATCACTGATGGATAACTTGTCTGTTAATCAGTGATGATATAGTCTATATCACTCCTGTAAACTTAAATTAGATGAGATACTGTCTTAGTCCAGGCTACTTTAACAAAATGCCACAGGCTGACAACACTTACTTTTCACCATTCTGGAGGCTATAGAATCTAAGGTCAGCGTGGCAGCCTGGTGGGAGACTTAGGAAGACCCTCCCTGGCTTGCTGACTCAAGCTCTGGCTCTGAATCCTTTAGGAAGCTTTAGTGTCTCCCTTCCTCTCCTTATAAGGAAGGTCTCATCAGGACCTACCTCATTCAGGCCTAATTACCTCTCCAAGGCTTCCTCTCCTAATACCACATGCTGGATATTAGAGCTTCAGCATGTGAACCATGGCCATGTAAACAATCCCTAACAGTTGTGGAAAGAGAGTTGAGTATTGTGCATGGCCTGAGCCAGTGCCCAGCAAATGGTGATTGGTAATAGCATTGTTCTCTTGAAGGATCTGGAAGAAAGGTCCTGGGGCCCTTAAAGAGAGGGTGAAAGAGAAGGAAAGGAGGATGTCATTTATCCTAGGATATCCTCACATTTCCAGCACAGGGAAAGCTATCCTCACCATCCTTCATTCTCCTGGCACTGAATGAGAACTTTAAGATGTGTAACGAGTTCGGGTGACCTTATCCTTAAAAGGAGAAAAAAGACATATCATCTTCCTTTTCTCAATCTGGTTTTATTCCTGTATGTGCTATAAATCATGCCCTAAACCCAGTGCCTTTTGTAAATCATGAGAGATTGTAAGAAGTTTGGAAATTGGAAATCAGCAGCCTTTGCCCGTTCCTCTGTTCCCCTACTCACTGGTACTTTCAGTGCCCTGATTTTTATGTGCATTTTCTTCCACTGTAAATTTTAAGCCTCAGGTCTATATCAGAGACACTTGAGCAATTGAGATCTTGTCAGTTTTCTGAAGTCACTTGGAAGAAGTTGACATACAAAAGGCAGAGTTAAGAATTGACATGAGAGTCCAAATAATAGCCTAACTTTCATATTTTATTTATTCATATTCAATACTCAGCAAATGCATTGGCCTAACTAATGGATTCAATTTAGATTCGCAAACTTACTCTTTTTTTCTTTTCAATCAGAAGATAGAGAGTAGATTTTGCTGGCATTTGTCCAGATTAAAAGCCAAGTACAGAATCAATCCACAGGCAAGTCTCCTGTTGTGGGGTCCAGTTACTTGATTATCTACATTTACTCTTTCCTTCCCTTTTTGGAGAAAACTATACTGGATCACAGAGTTAGCCACAAAAATAAACTGGGCACCAGTCAGGCTCATACCAATTGTCCTTCTCCAGGGACCTCTGGCCCCCAGTACTCTGCACTGTATAAGATTTGTGGCAGGTGGGAGCACAGAGATTGGCATTCATCACTGCTTGGCTCTAGGCCAGGAGAACATATACCCGAGATCCTGAGCCATACAGCATAGTGGAGTACTGGGCCAGCTTTCTCAGCCCTCAGGGAATTCCCCGGTCTTTTTATCCAACCATATATATAGTTTTACCTGGAGAACCAGACACATAAAAACAGTATCAGTTTGTGGAAGAGATCCAAGAAGTTGGATTGCTATTTTTAAAATATAAAAAGTTTAACTTCCTGGCTTTCTTCCTAATTTCTTTATTTTTTTTAGATGCATTAGTTTTACAAGGGTTGTTTTATTATGACATTTCCACATTTGCATACAATATATCCCATGTCCCCTTTAATCTCATTGGTTTCCTTTAGTATATAAAAAAGAAAAAATATTTTAGGAATCTATTTAGTCTTTTCCCTGAATATTTCTTTCTTTTTTTTTTTTAGTCAGTTGTGGGGCTTGAACTCAAAGCCTGGGCACTGTTCCTGAGTTTTTTTTTTTGCTCAAGGATAGCACTCTACCACTTTAAGCCACATACTACTTCTCATTTTCTGGTGATTAATCATGGACTTTCCCGCCTGGGCTGGATTTGAACCAAGATCCTCATATCTTAGTCTCCTGAGTAGTTAAGATTACCAGCATGAGCCACCAGTGCCAGCTCTTCCCTGAATATTTCTGTTTCTGATATATAATTGTATTTTCTCAAGAACAAATATCTTTTTTCTTAGTTACTTTATAACATTTTGCATCTCAATATTTATTTATTGATTGTTGATTGATTTTTTTGGCTGGTGTGTGGGGCTTGAACTCAGGCCTGGGTGCTGTCCCTGAGATTTTTTCTTTCCTTGCAATGAGGACTGTATATAATTGTGAAATATATTTCTTTCCAAAACTGCCACACGTAGCTTTTAAGGACAAGGTCAAGACACATCACACAAAGATAAACATTTCACTTTTTCTCTTAAAGTAACATTTATGATAAAAATAATTTTCATCATGAGTTTGCTTACATATGTACATTTATATATATATATATATATATATATATATATAATGTAAGTTTTATCTGATAAGCAATGATGTTGGTGTTTTCCCACTAACATTTCAGTGTCAATGCATTTTAAATTCCAGGTCTGCTGAAAACCTTAATTTTTATTAAAAATTGGGGGGTTTGAGCTCAGGGACTGGGCACTGTCCCTGAGCTTTTTCTGCTCAAGGCTAGCCACCAGCACCTGGCCATCTGAAATTTTAATTCTCCTTCCCTCCCTCCCTTTCTTCTTCCCTCCCTTCCTTCCTCCCTCCCTCCCTTCCTTCCTTCCTTCCTTCCTTCCTTCCTTCCTTCCTTCCTCCTTCCTTCCTTCCTTCCTTCCTTCCTTCCTCCCTCCCTCCCTCCCTCCCCCCTCCCTCCCCCCTCCCTCCCTCCCTCCCTCCCTCCTTCCTTCCTTCCTTCCTTCCTTCCTTCCTTCCTTCCTTCCTTCCTTCCTTCCTTCCTTCCTTCCTTCCTTCCTTCCTTCCTTCTGTGTGTACTGATAATGGAGTTTGAGCTCAGGGCCTTTTCTATGACTGATATTCTATAGCTTGAACCATGCTCCGATCCAGTTTTTAAAATTTTATCCTGGTTAATCAGAGATTGAGTCTTTGGACTTTTTCTGCCTTGGCTGGCCTTGAGCCTTTATCCTCAGATCTCTCAGCCTTTTTAGTCACTAGAATTATAAGTGTGAGCTACCAGCCATGTGTAGGATTTATTTTTCTGTGATGTATAGATCTCAGTTTTTTTTTTTTTTGTTATTCTCAGAATATTTATATAGTTGTTCTACACACACATGCCAGGGTGGCAGATTCTTTCTTCACTGATTTAAAGGCTACCTACATGGATGATTAAAATCACATATACTCCCAAAGCTATTTCTGACTTTCTGTTTTGTTCCTTTAATCTGTGTATCCTTGTTCCAATACAAAACTATTGTGTTGTATTTCTGTATTTAACAGCACAAGCCTACTATTATTATTTTTCCTTTCCAAAGTATTTCTTGGCTATTCTCTCTCATATACACCCCCATCAGAGTCAGCAAAGCCTTTCTGCAAAGAGCCAGGTACAAATATTTGAGGTTATTCAGGCTATAGTGGTTTACACTAGTGCTCAGTTCTGCCCTTGACTGAAAAGCAGCTGTAGACAGCGAGGCTGTGTTCTAATGAAATACTGGTTATAAAACAGGCTTGGGCTTGTTTTCTCTTTAGGACAACATGTCACCTCCCCTTTTCTAGATGAAAGTTTTTTTTTTTTTAATCAAGTTCGGTGAGACTTTGACTATCCTCAGAAACACATGAAAAGTACACAGTGTTACATATGTGTACAAACCTATTAGATACATGTTCTATGCATATATATTACATGTAAGAGAAGAATTTGGTTAGTAACATAGTCCTCATGAAATGGTTTGGGAGAAATGTTGTGTCTTTATAATGAAAGGGCTTCCCATCAGGCAGCATCAGCATTCTTTGCATCAGTCATCAACGTTTTATGGTTTCCTTCACGAGTCCTGCAAATTTCTGTTGAACTTTGATGATCACTGCAGTGCTTTCCTCTCATTTGCCATTGTGAGTGGGTGCTGTGATGCCTGTCTTATATTAACCCTGTCTACTCTGTGGTTTGCTATAGCAAGATCACAAGACTCGGAGTTATGCTGCCCATCTGAAAAGGTACAGGAGAGAGGCTGGAGGAATTCACCCATAGTTACCTGCCTTCTGGCTTTCCCTTCCTGCTGGAGGCCTCTCTGTGAATGTGATCCTGCCTCTAGGGTCCAGTGCAGCAACTTGTGATTCTGCATGGTCATTAAGAACCTTTTGTGTCCACTGCTAGCTTTCATTTTGAGTTTGTGGCTTTAGTTTTCTTCCAGTGTGTAGAAGGTCTGTGTTCTGTTTTATCAGGAGAGTGTGTTGAAATTCAGAGTAGCTCTTTGATGGTCATGATTGTTACCACAGGCTCCGATTTAAAAGGCTTACTTAAAGCCTGAGGAACAGTCCCTCTCACCCTCCTTCCTTCCTTCCTCTTCTCTTCCACTTTCTCTTCCTTCTTTTCCCTCCCTTCTTCCCTCCCCCCCTCAACTGTTTTGTAACTCTTCCTTGTAGTAAATCATCAGAAACAGCTCTCTCACCCTGCTTATTCAAAGAAAAGCAACTTAGCTTCAGGGAGAAGGTGAAGCTCTTGGAAAACCTACTTATGGAAGGGAAAATCTCAGATGATTCTTAAGAAAAGCTTAGCAGCCTGTTGCAGAAGAGTGGCTTTCGATTGGCTCTGTGTTTCCAAAAACAAAGAGAAATAAAGCCATTCCTGCAGCTGGCATATAGAAGTAGTTCCTTCATTGTGTATATATACCACATTTTCTTGATCCATTCATCTACTGAGGGACATCTGGTTCCATATCTTAGCTATGGTAAATAATGCTGCAATAAACATAGTTGTGCTGGTAGCTTTAGTATGGCCTTGTTTGTGATCATTTGGGTAAATGCCCAAAAGTGGGATTGCTGGGTTGTAGGGGAGCTCTATGTGAAGTCTTTTGAGGAACCTCCATACTACTTTCCAAAGTGGTTGAACAAGTTTACACTCCCACCAACAATGAAGTAAGGTTCCCTTCTGTCCACATCCCCTCCAGCATCTGTTTTTGTTAGAGTTCTTGATTTTTGCCATTCTAACTGGGGTGAGGTGGTATCTCAATGTTGTTTTGATTTGCATTTCTTTTATGGCTAGGGAGGTTGAGCATTTCTTCATGTGTTTATTGGCCATCCTTCTTTCTTCTTCAGAGAAGTTTCTCTTTAAGTCTTTAGCCCACTTATTTATTGGGCAGTTGTTTCTTTGAGGATTTGTTGTTGGGGGATTTAATTTTTTGAGTTCCAAGTATATTTTAAATATGAGACCCGGGAATTCTATGCCTCCATCAGAAAGAATGACATTGCCCCATTTGTTAGGAAATGGAAAGGCTTGGAAAAAATTATATTAAGTGAAGTAAGCCAAGCCCAAGGAAACATAGGTCCCATGGTTTCCCTTATTTGCAATATCTAGTATATGTATGAGTCAAGCAGAAAAGGGCAGATATTGTGATGTTAGGAAAATGAACCCTTAGATATGCATTTTAATGTTTTTTTCTTTCATGCATTTGTTTCTAACGCATTTATAAGATGATTTCTTTTTTGCTTTGTATGTCCCTCCCCCACAGTATAACCCCTGCTTTCACTATATTTGATGTCGGTATAATTTGTGGAGGAGAAGGGAAAAAACAGGTCGTTTAAGGATACAGGTGGACCTATTGCAACAATGAGAAGTACAAGTTGTCATGTCGAAAACGAACTTTACAACTTTGGTGGGGGGGGGGGAGGATTGGGTGGAGGGGCGGGGGGGGGGGGGGCTGGGAAGGGATGTGAAGGGTAAACAAAGGAGGAGGCTGCAATGCTTGATAAGAAATGTACTCATTATCTTGCCCATATAATTGTAACCCCTCTGTATAGTATGTTCACAAAAAATTAAAATTAAAAAAAAAAGAAATAGCTCCTTCACCACCAACACCACACCAACCCCTACCATCCCCACCCCAGTTAAGTCTGGAGCCTATAACTGACTATACTCCTGACTTACCAGCACCCCAGGCTGTCTTTGTAACTTCTTCCTCCCATTTTTCCCTAGGGCTTTCTTTCAAAATACATGGTTTCTTTTATATAAGAGGTCTCCAACCTCTTAGAGGCTAATGGGAAGCTAGAATTATAATTGTTTCCTATCTTAAAATTCCCCCAGTGAATGGCAAGGCTTGGCATTCCGCGAGGGAGATGCTTTGACTAGCACAGAGTCAATGGACTTGAGTTCTCCCTGGATGTAACTTGCATAGGCACCTCCTCTCTAAACTGTCGTGATGCTGAGAAGCTGCACAGAGGCAAAGCCAGAGAAGTCCAGTACAGAGCCCTGCTTGCAGAGTTGAAGGAGGGGTTACTGAGATTCTTTGTGCCAGACTGGCCAGGATCTGTTTGCTGGTAGAGCTTTACTTGCCCTGGTACTGTTTACTCCCATTTTCTTCAAGGGAGGCTACACATCTCTTCATGTTTCTCCAGGATGCACCTCTTCTTGCAGGTCTTTCTGTTTGTCTTTGTACTCTTTCTTAGCAGGATCAGTTCTGGCTCCTGCTAGTTAGTTTTTAACATCCTGTAGTCCTGTGACTCATACCTATGTTTCAGTTGATTCCATTTCCTCCCTGGAGAGTAAAGGTGCACCTGTAATGTCACTCACTAAGAGTTCCTGGCCACAGTTCTTTTACTGTGCAATTATACTTCTTCATCCATGAATTCAACCAACCATGACTCAAAATATCTGAAAAATCTTTTGTCTGTGCTGAACATGTGCAGGCTTTGTTTTTCTTGTAGTTATTACCTAAACAACATCGTATAACAGCTATTTAAACAGTCTTGCATCCTATTAGGTATTATAAGTAATCTCAGAATGACTTAAAAATGCATGGAGGATTTTTGGGGGTTCTATGCAAATATGGCATACTTTTATGTAAGAAACGAGCACTGGAGGATTTTGGTATCCTGGTGGGGGAGGGAAGACTCTTGGTACTGGGAGATGGTTGCGTGGGAAACTAGGCAGGTACCACATTGGAATAAATTACTGACACCTATAGGATGCTGGTTTGATCATGAATTGTAGTAGCTTTTTAGCAAGAAGTTTAAAACCTAATCTGGGCTGGTATATAATCCTAGAATCCTATAATCCTAAATACTAGGGAGGTAGAGATCTGAAGGGTTGTTCCAAACCAACTTGGACAAATGTTCATGAGACTTATCTAAAAAATTTTAAAAAATAAGTGTAGTACCCCCTACCCCTAAAAAATTGTAATGTAGATAAAGTTTTTTTTTTAAAATTTTTTCTTCATGAACAGGAGCCATTGACTTACCCATTTCTACCACTTTTTTTTTTTCTGGTCCTGGGGTTTCAACTCTGGGCCTGGGTGCTGTCCCTAAGCTTTTGTGCTCAAGGCTAGCACTATACCACTTGAGCCATGTCTCCACTTTTAGCTTTTTCTGTGATTAATTAGAGATAAGAGTCTCATGGACTTTCCTGCCTGTGCTGGCTTCAAACCGTGATCCTCAGATTTCAGCCTCCTGAGTAGCTAGGATTACAGGTGTGAGCCACTAGCACCTGGCCTTTCTACCATTTTTTTTTTTATCTAACCACTCAGGAAACACCAATTAATTTTGATAGGAGACCAAACAAATCATAATCAGGAAATAAGCCAGTTCCAGAAATTCCATATCTCTCCTATCTTTGGCCTCTTTTTGCCTTTTCTTCATTATTATAAATTATTCAAGCCATCTTTCTTTTTCACTAAATTGAATCATTGAGGAATCCATCCCCTAATATGATAATTAGAGTATAAAGTGTCTTAGTGCTCAAAGACCTCACAAATGCATTTAAATGTTGAGTCTAAATTGTTTCTCAATGATAAAGGAAAGCAGCTTCTGTGCGCGCATGTCCCACTCATAAGGTGAGACACATTGCCAGGTGTCCTGTGTCATTCTTTAATAACGGAATGTCACTTGGCTCTGTTCCAGAGTTCCCTAAAGAGAAGAAGCAGCCGGGAAATGTTCAAAGAGAAGAAAACCTTTAACCAGGTGAGCTGAGGCCTTCATTCAAAATGTTTTGTCTCGGAAAGAGGAAGCTTACACCTTGCTTTGAATTGTCTTGAAACAGTCAAAGAAACATTACTTGCCAAAACATCTGTATTTATACAAAACTTCCATAGGTGAACATTTTATTTCTGAAACTACAGCTTCTTCCGTTAATTTCTCTCATGCATTGGCAGCTTTTTAGGAAAGAGAAGAAACTTGCTTTGTGTGAAAATATAACTACATGTAGTCCCAGGAGCTGGCCATATTGGTAGAAATGCTTTGGCCTTCAGAGTCATTCATACAGTAAAGTAATTCAGCTACTAGACAGTTTGGTCATTCATTAGCCATTGTTTTGAGAGTGTATGTGTTTTAAATGTGTAGCTGAAGAATATGGAAAGAAAATTTAATTTCCAAATGGAAAGTAAATATTTTAGCCCTCCCTATGTACATGATAATGTGTTCTTCAAAGCTTTCTTAGCTCTTCTGAAAGTTGTTTTACTGGATTCCTTTCTTCTCTTTAAAAGTGCTGCTAGTATTAGGTTCTGGATAGAACAAAGGTTGCATTGGGCTATCAGCTCACCAAACACTTAAGAGCAAGTAGTAATTGGAGAAATACAATAAGTCAAAGTTTTGAGGAAGGCCCAAAGGCTTCAGTGTAGTACTACCTTGAAAATTCCTCTTTTCCTGATTCCCTCTGGTTCCTATGTTCTCCAAACTCGTGGAGGAGGGTCCAGTCTCCTGAGCAACAGGAATGCCAAGGATTAACTATTTTCTTTCACCCTTAGCCTTCTAAATCTCATTCTGAAGTCCATTTATCACAGGGAAATTAAAGGCATCTCATTGCTGGGCTCCTCCCTTTCCTGAGCTTAGAATTTGTTTCCATCTTTCTGGCTCTTGGCCAGCAAAAACCTTTTCTCTTCTTTACCTATGATGAGAGGAACAGCATTCACCCATGGGTAAAACAGGACAACCATAGCTGCTATTGCTCCCTGGGTGGGGATGTGTGGGGTTACCCTGCTCTGCCGGTGGGGTAATTGAGAAAAGAGTTTCTGTCCAGCAGAATGGTGGAATGGAGCACCTCGGGAACTGCAGGTCGGCCACCAAAACCCAAAGGAAGCTGGCGCCTCGGCGCAAGGTAGGCATGCGGGCAGTCAGCCGCTGGAGTGCTGGCTAGATGGCAGACTTGCAAGCCAGAGAATATATACTAAATTATGGCAGTATATTTCTGTTGCTTGTCAAGGCCTTTCCAGCTGGTGGTGACGGTGCTGGTCTCTGTGTGTTTGAACCTGTGCCATGCTTGCCATCTCTGCACTCAGAGGGAATAGTTTCATGTGGAAAGTTAGACTTGGTCTTGTGCTTTCATACTGCATTCTGGGAGCTATCCTCTGGGCTCTTGGAATCAGAGCTTGGTACTCTTAATCTTAGGGTGCAGTCTAGAGGCCTCCCCTACAGTCTTGGCTCCCAATAGTTGAGCCAAGGCTAGGATTATCCTTCTGATAATAATGGCTACCCCACTCAGTTTCCTCCCAGGATTAGGATATGCTCTCTCACACACAGGCTTCCCTGGGAAATGGGCCCCATGCCAGTGCAGTGGCCTCGGGGAAGGAATCTGACTCCTTCATTTACCACCCACTCCTTTGGCTCCAAGGTTGTCGTTCTATCTGACTCTGCTTCAGGCTTGGTGGCAGCTTTGTAGTGCATGAGCGTTGAGTTGAAATGACAGCATGCTTTCCCATATGTCAGGCTCCTACTGTTTCTATAGTTTCTTTCTTTAGGGAACAAGAAGACTTTGTGGACATTTTGTCATTCCTCAGGTAATCTGCAGATCGGATGGTCACTAGGGCCTGTCATGGAGTGCCACTTTAACTAACCTGGTTTAGGCTCCAGGAGATAGGGAGAAAATGGTGTTAGCCATAGTAGGCTTGTAGGGGGGGGGGGGGGGTTAGTGGATAGATGGAAAGAGTGAAAGGTTCAAGGTTTTCAGAAAGCCATGGTTATTGGAGGGCTCTGTGTGATTTTCTACTGGCATAAAGGAGTGTACATATATACTTAGAACTTCCATGATATTTTACTGTCCTTTTCAGAGGCCCTCCTTCCCCTCAGTTCTTTATTTTGCTTTGGGGGAAGGGAGAAGCTCTTAGAAGAGCTGTCTGAGAGTTTCAGATCCAGAGACTTTGTGAGCTGTGTAGACCCCTTTCACTTCTAACACATCAAGGCCTCTCATTGGTCACTGTCCATCCCTTTCTATGGCCTAGTTTGGAGTCTCAGGCTGGAGGTGGCCAGAGGATGGAGCCCAGTGTCCCCATTGCTGGACCAAGTTCTCTTCAGTGATATCTACTGCCCAGATATATCTGCTTCAGAGGTGGAAATGGGATCCTTTAGGCAATTTTGGTACAGGGCCAAATGCTGGCTATCTGGATAAGGCTGGGTTGAGGAGCCTCCTCTGTCTTCCTCATATTTAATTCCCCCAAGAATTCACTTAAGTTACCTACAATCTTTCTCCATTGGTTAGTCTTTTACCTTCCTTTAAAGTCCATTTTTTTATTTATTACACATCAGTCAAAAAGTGCTTTTAATTGTGCTACTTTAGAAAGTTCTAAGACACTGGGGTTGTTTAAAAATAATGGCAGTTTCTGCTACAGAGTTGGTACTCAATATTTGCTGAATGAATGAATAAAGAATGAGCAAGTATGCTTTCTGTTTGGTACTAGATAAACAGTATATTTTTTAAAGGCCTGTGTAGGCTCTACTTAAAAAAAAGTTATTACTGTTGTATCAATGATAACTCATTTTTCTCAGTGGTTATGAGTAGGACAATAACCCTTTTTATGTCTCTCTAACCAACACCTAACCACATTGCTAATATGATAAGTTCTTATAACTTAAAGGTTATTTATAGATTACTCCCCTGTCAAATGGGGAAAGGACTAAGCAGGGGAAGGAAACAGGACTACCAGCTACATTCATAATTTTAATTCAGACAAAGTAGCAAGTTAGACTTAGGGCACTAGGGTAAGATGATTTGCCAGTTACAACCCAGTTTGTGCATTTCTTTTGTTGTTGTTGTTGGTTGTAGGGCTTGAATGCTGTCCCTGAGCTCTTCAGCTCAAAGCTAGCACTCTACCTCTTGAGCCACAGTGCCACTTTTGGGTTTTCTGGTGGTTTATTGTAGATACGTAGATAAGAGTCTCATGGACTTTCTTGCCCAGGCTGGCTTTGAACTGTGATCCTCAGATCTCAGCCTCCTGAGTAGCTAGGATTACAGGCATGAGCCACCAGTGCTCAGCTTGTAGGTATTATTTTAATGACCTCATAATGACATTGTGGTTCAGGGAGGATCCTGCTTTGGGAGACAGTATCATTTCACCTAAGTCCTTGAATAGTGTTTGGGGACAAAGCTAGGGCTATGAATAGCATATTGGACCCCAAACCCAACAGGACTGGTTTTGTCCTCTTCCTCTCAGAGGACAGTGGGAATTCATTTCTCCTCCCATGGCTTTATGGGAGAGAAGAGGCCAAGATAGGGAGAAAAGGAAAGTTAGGTTAGTGTCTGTTTTATGGCTAATATGCTGCCAGAATATGGCAGAGTGAGGTGGGTTCTCTGAGCATGAAAGTTATGCTGACTCTACCAGATCTTTTGAACAAAAGTGATCCTTTGTCAGAGTTAATAGTTTCGCCCTCAGACAGTGGATTTGTTCTCAAGGGTGGTTAAGCAGCCTGGCCCACAGTGTGGTGAATCTCAAAGCTATAGTTAACACTTTATCCATGGGATACAGAAGCCTTTACTAGTATCATTGCCCCACTCCTCCCATTGCCCTTTGAAATTTCTGTTAACCAAAGATGAAATTGCTCATTGCTCCCATTCACTGAATATGAATAATAAAACAACTTTGTAAGGCCAGGATAGAATTCATATTGTTTCAAAGCATGGAGACTCTGATTAGAAAGGCAGAGTTGACTTTCTACTTGGTCTAGAAAGTGCCTCCAACCAGCCAATGCAGGCTATTTGGCATTGTAGGCCATTAGTGGCAGAACTTTGCTTTGGTACCTGGTTGCTCTACCACTTCAGTTACATCTCTAGTCCTGAAAAGCCTTTGGGAACTCTCCAGAAATCTCTGGTATTTCCCTTGGTATTCTGCTGAGAATTACTCAGGTTTGCAAACACTTGACTAAGTTAACTTCCTACTGTAGTATCATAGCAACTAAAGGGAACAGGGTGGGACCAAAGGTCAAGTGGCTCTTGCAGAACAAGCTTGGCCATAGCCTGGTTTTTTTGTTTTGTGGTGGCCAACATGTGTTAGTCATAAGCACTTGATTCTGACATAGCACCTCCACTTCCAAAGACCCCTTGTGCTCATCACCTCATTGTCCTGTCTTTATATCATTCTTCTGGTATTTTGAGAAAGGGGAGATGGCAAGGGAGAGGTCCATTGCCAACTGGTGGAAAGCTGGGCTCGGATTGGGAGGTACTTGATTCCTCATCCTGGTGGAACCTTGTAGATTACCAGCCACTTAGAATGAGAATGGGATCTTCACTGGGGAGACCCTGAACCCTGTACCAGGTTTCAATGACGGGTTCTGGTGCCTTTCAAAACTCGCTGGTCACATAGAGTCACCGTATTACTGATGGTTGTTGGTTTCATTTCATTTTCTCTTGCATTCATGACTTGTATGGTGATTTTCCTGTGCATGCTTTTTACCAAAACTAATCCTTCAGTTTCTTGTCTCCTGTAACAAAGCAAACAAACCATGGGCCTTCCCTAGGTCTCATCCATGAAGATTCTGGGCTCCCTGATGCTTTGTCCTGGCTCTCTTCTCCACGTAACTTGACAGCACCGGCAGAGAAATTGGTGTTTTGTGTTTATGTGTGTGTTTTGGGGGCGAGGTGCGAGGGGAATCATCAAAAAACACGAACATTTGGTATTTTCAAATAACCCTTCTCCCGGGCTGTTCTTTCCTGGCAGGAAGACAGTGCCGATTTGAAGTGCCAGCTGCAATTTGCCAAAGAGGAAGCCTCCCTGATGCGCAAAAAGATGGCCAAGCTGGGGAGGGAGAAGGACGAGTTGGAGCAGGAGCTCCAGAAGTACAAGTCACTGTATGGTGATGTGGATAGCCCCCTCCCCACAGGGGAAGCCGGGGGACCTCCCAGTACCAGGGAGGCAGAGCTAAAGCTACGGCTGAAGCTGGTAGAGGAGGAAGCCAACATCTTGGGCAGGAAGATTGTGGAGCTAGAGGTGGAGAACCGAGGCCTCAAAGCAGAGATGGAGGACATGCGGATTCAGCATGAGCGTGAAGGAACAGGCCGGGACCACGTGCCAAGCATTCCTACCTCACCCTTTGGGGACTCTCTGGAGTCCTCTGCGGAGCTCCGCCGACACTTGCAGTTTGTGGAAGAGGAGGCGGAGCTTCTGAGGAGGTCCATATCTGAGATCGAAGACCACAACCGGCAGTTGACCAATGAGCTGAGCAAGTTCAAGTTTGAACCTCGCCAGGAGCCAGGATGGCTTGGAGACAGCACAGGTAAGGGCCCTGGAACTGGGGTGCCACTGCAGGAGGAACTAAAGTCTGCTAGGCTGCAGATCAGTGAGCTGAGTGGGAAGGTCATGAAGCTCCAGTATGAGAACCGAGTGCTGTTGTCCAATGTCCAGCGCTGCGACCTGGCTGCCCACCTGGGGCTGCGTGCCCCAAGCCCTAGGGACAGTGATGCCGACAGTGACACAGGCAAGAAAGAGAGTGATGGGGAAGAAGGCCGCCTGCCCCAGCCCAAACGGGAAGGGCCAGTGGGTGGGGAAAGTGACTCGGAGGACATGTTTGAGAGAACATCAGGCTTTGGGAGTGGAAAGCCTTCAGAGGCAAGCGAGCAGTGTCCAGTAGAGCTTCTGAGAGCCCGAGAGGACACCGAATGCTTGGTGACCTTAAAGCAGGAGGCCCAGCGACTGGAGAGGACTGTGGAGCGCCTCATCATGGACACAGATGACTTCATCCATGACTCAGGGCTGCAGGGCAGCAGCCTGGCCTTGACTGGTATCCAGGGTGAGGGTGAAAGGGGCCAGAATGAACCCCACCTGCTGGGGACCATCAGTGTAAAGATGAAAGCTTTCAGGAAAGAGCTGCAGGCCTTCCTGGAACAGGTGACCCGGATTGGGGATGGGCTGTCACCTTTGTCCCACCTCACGGAGTCATCGAGCTTCCTCTCCACGGTGACCTCTGTGTCCCGGGACTCCCCCATCGGGAACCTAGGGAAGGAGCTGGGCCCAGACTTGCAGGTAAGGGGGCTTCTGGCTTTGCCTCCCTGCTCCGTCTTGCTCTTCCTCCTCCTGGCTGGCATTTTTGCTCTGGGGCTCGCATTGCTCACGGCTGCTTGGTTATGATTTCAGACCTGCATTTGTACTAAAGCCTCCAGCACCAACCAAATCCTTTCTCTTGGTTGGGTTGTTTTGTTTTTGTTTTTTTTTTTTTTAAGTTCTCTTTATTTCCTTGTTTCTTCCTCCGTTTCTTCTTTTGATTTTTAACTTCGCGGCTGCTGGTGGCTCAGAGGCCCCCCCTCATGACATGGCTAAACCTGGTGGGGGTCTAGAGACCAACACAGCCTGTCCCTGCTCCTTTCTCAAACAACCAGCCACCTCGATGAAGAAGTAATAAGGAGTTTAAGACAGATACCAACTCCTGCCACAGTCAGGATGGTTAGCAGACTCGCTCATAAGCATCCGAATCCCTGCATGGGTTTCTCCCCAGAGGGACACAGTGCAGTTCTGAGAGGCCTTAGGTGACCCAGGCCCACTCACTCCCACTGGAAGATAAGCCAGGCTTGGGGAGAGGCGCCCCCATTCTGAGAGAAGGTTGTTTTTGATGGAAATTCCCACTGCCGGCTCACCCCTGCTGCCCTCCTGTGCTGCTGAGGGCAAGGCATGGAGGGGCTCACAAGGACCGCTTTCCCAGGCATCACCCTGGGTGCATGGCCCAGCTGCCACCCTGGACTGTGCCTTGTGCTGCTCAACCCACAAGTAAGGAAGGCAGAGCCTGTTTTCTGTGTCCCTCATGGCTAGTGTGCTCTCCATTGAGTCGTATGTGATTCTGTGTCTCCATTGCACGCGCTTCATCCATTACTAGTGTTTGCATTTCCCCACCCTTTCTCTTCTCAATTTCTAGATACTTCATTCCATCTTCATTTTACTTCTCATTTTCCTTTGCCACTGTGTTTACACTGGTTTTCCTGTTCATGATTTTGTCTGGTAGTTTTTTCATTGTCTGCCTTACCTGTTTTGCTTTATCCACCTCCCTACCCTTTATCTGCTTGTCCTCTGTTTCTTGTTTAAAAATCGAAATCTAAAAACACAAACAAATCCCTCCCGTGCACCTAACAGTGGAAACTGAGAGATCAGCTGGAGTGGTCGCTCTCTCAGGAGCGAGGGGACGAGAGAGATGGCCTGCGCCTCCGAGCTGCCGCACGAGAGCTGCACCGCCGGGCTGACGGGGATGTTGGGAACCACCGGCCTGGAGGCCAGAGCGGCTTCAACCTGCTAGAGGTGAGTGTGCTAGCTGAAGGCCCATGACCAGTACCCACCTTGCCGTTCCACCTCTTTCTACCCATTTTCTGTGTGTCTGGCTGTGTGAAGTTTCCCACGGGACAAGGTCCTTAGGCAACGTAGAAGGAAGACCTGGAACCAGGTAGAACTTAACCTGTAGTCAGAATCCATTGCAGGTAATGACAAGCAGATATGTACATGGGTGCGTATGGGTGACCCGCAACTGTCCTTGTCAAATGGGAGGGATAGCTCACAGCAACATCCTCCCCTTCTTCACCCTCCAGAACTGGACACCAAAGTCACAGAGGTGCCTGGAGGGGTGAGCAGACAGGCTGGATTGACTTGCAAGTGTCCAATGGCTTCCTGCCCTACAGCAGAGAAGGCAGAATCTTTGTTGGTCTAGAAGAAGCTTTCCTTTTCTTCTATTCTTCATTGCCTGTGTCTCATATGACTTGCCCCATGGTCTCTGGGAACATTTATTTTGGCCTATTGGTAGAATCAAGGATGTTTTCTATCCCACTTGTGGCATCCTCAGTCAGCTCTGTTACCATAGTAACAGCTTGTACACACAACTGCAGCCGCCTTCATTGCTGAAACTATCTGTGGTTCTGTAAGAAGGGAGCTTTGAAACAAGGCACCCCACACAGAACAGAAAGGTCTGCCCCAGCAGCAGGCCTTGGCTGGATCCCTGCCTGGCACTCAGGGTATTGGCATTTTTACAGTGGCACATTCTCTATTAGAAAAGGGCATGTCTTCCTAGACACAGAAGAATCTCCTCTCTTAATACTGAGACATGGGAGTAACTCCCCCAGGGCAGAGCTGAGAGAGAGGTATAACAGCTGGAAGCAAACAGATCACCAGGCAAAAAAGCTGGTCTGTGTAATTAAAAATGTCACCCCAGGTCCATGTGGTGTGCTGCTGGTGAAGTAGGAACCGATGCCATTATAGCATTAGCTACTGTGGGGCCGTTGCTCCTCCCACAAGAGACCAAATGGGTCTGATTTGTGGCATTTCCCCTGGCCTTGGTAAGAGAGTACATTATGTCTGCACCTTTGTGCACACAAGGACATGAAAATCATTTTCTAAAAGCTTAAACAAAAGCTAAAAAGTATTAGGAAACACCATGTACAGTCCTGTCCTGTCATCCTCATGTTAACTGAGAGGCCAGAGTCACCTGAGAAGGTGGCAGACAGGTCCATACCCCTGAGGAAAATAAATGTGGTACCACTCTGTGTACTAAAGAGGTGCGGCAGGAGATGCTCCCCACACCAAAGAGCCAAGCACACACTTGTGTAGCCTTGTGGGAAGCAGACAGTCTTAGCATGCCCATTGGAGGGGTGTAGGGTGCCACCATAGGCAGGTCAGGAACTGGAAAGGTCACCTGGTGAGAACACCCATTTTGAGCATCTGCCATCTTACATTTAACATGTCCTGAACAACATTGTTAGACACAGAGTTAGGCAATGTGACATCATACCCACTTCAGTTTGTGATGTTTCAAAACAGCAAGTCAGATGTTCCTCTCTTTTATATCAGAAGCAAAACAGAATAGCCAAATGTTTGGGACATTCATTTATTTTCCCCATGGATTTAGTGAGTTAACCCATATGACTTACTGGAACTTTCCCAGGAAGTACTTTTGTTAGCTTGTACTGTGTGCAGGGTCATCCCCTGAGAATGCTGGATATGTGGGCAGTTACAAACTCAAAAGGCTGGACAGAGAACCTCAGGAAGGTCCATTTCCCAGCCTCTAATTAAGGCTATTGCACCAAGCTAATTTTAGCAGGGGTATTGTAGAAAATTACCAATGTGGTTTTTCAGGCAAGTCTCATGGCTTCTACTTTCTCATCTGTGAGGCTGTGAGGTATAAGGGTCCAATACTGCCTGCCTCATCGTGTAGGGGGAGGTGACTTCCAGAACCAATGAGCTGCTAAATGAGGAAGTGTCTCAAAAATACCAAATGCTGTGACCCTGAAAAGGAGGGTTAATATAAAGAGAAGCCACTATGTGCCAACTTTGTAGAGTGCCAGCAGGGCCGCCATCCTGGTATCAGTTTTCTGTGCCCTTTCTCCTTTTCCACAGTTTTTTCCCAATCCTGGGTCAGAACCATAGCTCAGGCTGTACACAGCTCCTTTTCCAGGGGCCCCTCATTCAGGCCATGTTGTATCCAGTCGTGGCTAGTGAAGCTCTGTGAGTATTGGAGATCTTCTGACACTGGAGCAATAATCAGGTGCCACACAAATGCATGCATCCCAGAAAGTCAGCTCGTAGCACGGAGAAAAATAAAACACTTGGCTAAATGACAAGGACAGGCAACATCCACAAGAGGCAGATGAGCCACGCTGGATGGTACCATATGGTGACATGGGGATCGCTGACACGTGTAATTCAGTTAAAGCAAAGGAGAATGGCTGGTCTTTAGACTTACTCTCTTGTTCCATAATGAGGAAAATGAGGCCTGGGAAGTGAAGCCTTTACTAATGAGCCTCTAGGCAAATTGGTCACAAACTAGATTCTGAGCTCTGGCAGAGAAGCCAGTCAGCACCGAGCCTGGGCTGTGTTTCTAGTCACCGTCAGGGGATTGACCATACAGCCAGCTACCTGCCTTGGTAGTCATTTCACTTTCTTATTTTAACGGAAGGCCTAGTGGAGGGAGCATTGTTTCCTAGAAGGGACTGGAGTGGTAATCAGGACTCATGAGTCCTTCCTCTTTCATCCTTCCCTCTGACATTTGTAGTCACAAAGGCATTTCACATGGAAGAGAAAACTTGAGAATGCAAACACAGTCTATTTTGAAAGAGGCTTTTCATGAAGCCCCTTCAATATGTCCACAGTGCTTCCTTTGGCTAGAAGGGCTGATTGTCAGTCCCTATAGGGCCTGGATCAGGGATGATGCCATAGTCTGGCTAACCTGGTTGTGAAATTTATGTTTATGTGAAAGGGCACATTTACAAGAACTAATGAAAAGACCCCTAAATTCATTGTGAGCAGTATATGTTTGTGAAAAGCTATCATGGAAATGGCACACAGAGCTCCCCTGGAACAGCAACTCAACCCAAAAAGGCTCTCTGTGTTAAAGACTCCATGACTCAGTCACTGACAAAAGACAAATGTGCCCCTTCCCTTCTTTTCTTAACCTCCCCTCTCCTCCCTTTCCCTCTTCTCCTCTTCTCCCTTTTCCCCCCTTCTTCTTTCCCCTTTTGCCCTTCTCCCCTCACCAGCTTCCTCCCTCCCCCTTCCTACCTCCCCTCTCTACCTGTCCTTCTTCTCCCTTCCTCTACTGGCCCCTCCTTTCTCTCCCTCTCCCCTCTCTTTCCTTCCTTTCTCTTCCCTTGGATGGGAAAGGATAGAACTCAGGGCCTTGCAGATGCTCTGCCTGGGGAGTACACTGCCACTGGGCCACACCCTGAGTCCCAGCCCCAAATATTCTGATCCTGAAAGAGGCCAGCATGCAGTTGAATACAGTTAAAGATGTGCTGCTAGCAGTTGTCTTTATGTCCTCTTAACACTGCCCTTTAAATAACCACTGACTTTGTCCTCTGGCCAACTACTTGTAGCTGTGTGGAGTCCTCTTTGTGCTCCTTGTCATTAGTTACTGGGGGGTTGGGAAGATGGCAACAGTACTAGCACAAAAGAAGAGACAGCTTTGTGAATTTCTGAAGTTGTCTATAAAGATTAAGCCCCATTTGTGAATTTGACTTTAGACATTTTCATATTTGGGGATAGAGAAAGAAGATAAGTTGTTAGTTTGGAAGATGATATTTTAGCCATGTTTAAATTACAGTAGTACCAACAGCAGCAGTAATAACACCAAGGAGATAAATAAAAGTCTGTCTTTTACTGTCAGCGGACAGGGAACTGCTGCTCGGCTGCCACCCATCACTACACTTAGAGAAAGCAAGGTGTATCCAGGCCAGCTTTCTTTTCTTTTTCTTTTTTCTCCCCTTTTCTTTTGTTCTTTTCCTTCCTTCTTCTTTCCTCCCTCTCTTTTCTTTTCCTTTCCTTCCTTCCTTTCCTTTCCTTCCTTCCCTCCCATCCCTCCCTTCCTCCTCCACTTCTGGCTTTTTGCTGGTTAACTGGCAAGTCTCATGGACTTTTCTCCTTGAGTTGGCTTTGAACCTTGATTCTCAGATCTCAGCCTTCTGAGTAGTAGCTAGGATTGCAAATGTGAATCATCAGCACCTAGCTGGGTTAACATTCTTAACACAACCACAGCTAGAATAAACAAAAGTCAGAGCCCCCAAACATCCACAATTAATACAACTATGTAGACCTTAACTACTAAAAACTAAAGATAGGCTTCCTGATGCTTACCACAGGCTATATTGCACTATATAGAAAGAGGAGGCAGAGTAAACCTACCCCTCATATACACCTCAGCAGGCCCAGTGCCTGGTGTGTATTGTGAACAAGAAGACTTGGGGAAAAAAAATCCCAAAAAACTAAAGACAGCCCAACAGACTTCAGAAGCCTGTTCATCCCTGTAGATATTGATTGGCCAGATGCTAGCACCGTGTGCTGGCCTCTTCCCCTGTACCTCCCATTAAACATGCTGAGAGATTCACATTTGTGAAGAGCACAGTGTATAGAATTTTTCAGGTGGAATGTGCCAGGCCCCTTAAAAATAGTTCTGAATGAGAAGTGGCCAAGCACGGACACTGGTCAGATTTCACACATAAATGAAACCAAGCCTGTGCCCAGAGGATTGAGTTTCTGGGCCAGAAATCTCAAAGAGCTTTTCTCCCTGGCTCCTCATTTTATCCTTTAATCATCGAAGCACACCGAGCATCTGAGATCACTATGCCTCAGCTGTGAATACCAACCGCAGAAAAACTGTGTGGGATTTATGCCAAGTATTTGTACACATGTGTTGACCTCATAGCCCGCGTTTGAAAGGAGTGGTGGCAGAACTGGCAAGGATAAAATGGAGCTCACCAGAAGTGAAGTCATGGTAATGGAAGCATTGTAGAGTCCTGGTGTGTAAGTTGCATTGCTGAGTATTTATTATAGGGCCCATAATGAAAAGCATTTCTGTATTTTGTTTTGTTTGCTGGTACTGGGACTTGAACTCAGGCCCTTGTTCTGACTTGGTTTGCTTGCTCATGGCTGGTGCTCTACCACTAGAACTACATCTCCAACTTGACTCTTTTCTTTCTGTTTATTGAGATAGTGATGTTATTTTCTGAATCATGGGCGGGGGGGAAATTAAGCTAGCTTCTTAGGAGATGTCTAGAAATGTCCTCTATGTAGGCCTATCAGAAGTTTTATTTCACAGCATTACACAGACTCTGTGGGCATTCAGAATGCTAACAAGGGGGAAGAGTGGTCATGATATCAAGATTAATATTGTCACAGCTTCAGAAACAAGTAGGCATGGTATTTTTTTTTTTAATATACCGCACAGGGGCTCAAGCCTTTAATCCTTGCCATTTGGGAGGCTAAGATCAGGAGATGGTGATTTGAGACTCGCCCGGACAAAAAAAGTTAGGAGACTCCATCTTGACCAATGGCTGGGCATTTCAGTGTGTGCCTGTTATCTCAGCAGTGTGAGAAAGTACAAAGAGGAGGATTGCAAATCGAGGCTGATCTGAGCATACTGTAAAACCTTATCTTATAAAATTAACACATGAAAGGTCTGGTGGAGTGGCTCAAGTGGTAGAGTGCCTGTCTAGCAAGTGTGAGACCCTAAGTTAAAACTCTAGTATTGTAAAACCAAAATACATCAACAGCAAAACTGCATTCCCAGATCAGGAGGCATTTGTGTAGTGTATGATCAGGATCATAGGTAAGTGAACAAGGGATGGGTTTTAGAATCAAGCCTTTGGGAATTTAGTGATGAAGGAATGTGCTTATTTTCCTAGAGGAAATTTATATGTTGTATGAAACGTTCCCCGAATGTATGTACTTGTATGCAGTTATGTGGCAATAGAGTCATTCTAGATGGAAACTTTTGCTATAATGTGTTTGTATTTTGTTCTTTGTAACACTGGAGTGACATTGGCACATTGGCTAGGAGTGGCTGTCAGGAATTTTAATATTCCATTAGCCAAAAGGAATAATCCAAGAAAATAAACTTCTGATAGGCCTAGATAGAAATCAGACATTCTTGGCCAACACCCTCACAAGACCTCAAGGGTCCTCTTCTGTGACCTCTCAAAGGTGTGGCTAAAACAGGATAGCCATATAATGAAATATGAGGCTTATCTACTTGTTTGAAATAATAAAATGTTTATTAAGATTGAAGCCAAATCAAATAGTTTAGTGTAATATGGATTAAGTAGCCTTAATTTGAAATCCAGAATTCTCCAAAATCCAAAACTTTTTGAGCTACCCACATGACTCCAGAGAGATAAAATTCTATACTACAAAAATTTATGCACTGAATGTTTTTGAAGATTTTATTAAGTAATCTTCAGTCCATGTGTATAAAGTACATACAAAACACAAATGGATTTTTTGTTTAGACCTGGCCTATCCCAATGTGAATCATATACATGCAAAAAATATAACTACAAATAGAAAAATAGAAATACAAATGCAAAAATACAAATACAAAAAAAGTCTGACATGTTAATCTCCTGGCCCCAAGCATTTTTGGATAATGGATACTCAACCTGAAAATAGAAATTAATTTGCATTGATTATCCTTTTTCTTTATTAAACTTGATTAGGACATTTGTTTTAATGCCTTAAAGGTATAAAGCTTTCTGATGGTACCCAATGCATTGAAATGTGAAGGGCCTTTGCATTTTAAGTTTGTAGAATAACATGTAACTGGAAGCTAAAGCTGGTAGTCAGCAGTCCAGACCACATGGAAACATTGCTGCAAGTAGGAAACACCTGAACTCTGCAGCTCTTTCTTAAGGACAGGGTTCGATGGCTTCATTTACTGCTTTGACTCCAGTGCCTAGTACTCTTGAGTACCCAATCAGTATTGGTTGAATAAAACAGAAAATATCCTTTTATTTATATAACTGAGTTATCAGGACAGTCAGAGTAATCCTTAAGACTGGAATTTATTTTAGAATTGAAAATGAAAGTATTATCTGATCATTAGGTGGATGGATTAAGAGAATAGTTACCAGAATTGGTAACCAGGACTCTTGGTTGCAGTAGCTCCAAGGGAACTAGAGACTAGGCCACGTGCCTAACACCTGCCAAGAGACATGAATGAACAGGAGAAACATTAGCCTATAGTTGCCAGGCAGGAGGGCGACAATAGGACACTCAACCACCCACCAAGGGCTCTGAGTTGGGAATAGAAGGAGTCAGAGCCGGGGTCATGGTCAAGTTTTGAAGTGATCTTGCCTATTTGGTATGGGAAGGCCCAAGGAATTGGTATCTTACTGATGCCTCCTGCAAACACAAAACTAACCTTGGAGGTATAATCTCATCCAACACATAGGAGACACATAGACTACCCATTGAAAATGAACTCACCATGCAGAACAACAAGCACACAATCAAAAAGCTATCTGACAGGAGTAAGCACACTGTAGGATTTGACTCAAGGCCTTCAAAGTTATCAAATAAGACACTGTGCAATAAGTGTGTTCAAAACTATAAAAGACAAGCAAACAAGAGACAAGAAAAAGTTGCTACCGTTAAAAATCCACACATTTGAAAGTAATAACACAGGGCTTTTAGAAATGAAAAACTAGTCACTGGGGTAAACTCAACCAATAGAGAAATACCTCTTTTCAAAGAAAACTCAGATAAAAGATTAATTTCCAGCAACTGGCAACTTAAGCATTTAATGTTCTCAGAAGTTCTTGGGTTTCTTTACAGTTGGATGAGTTTCAATCTAGCTTTTAAAATTTGATTGCAAAGTTGATGAATCCCAGGGGTCTCTGATTTCCTTCCCTTCATTCTTCCTCTAAGTGTTCTCCATTACCCAGCAGTGCTAAGTGAAGGGCTTTCCACATTTGTTTCTACATTTCCTGTTTTGGGGGCATGATCTTCACTCATGACAACCACATAGCCTCAGATCCTGGAGAGGAACAGTGATCCCCTGGGAGAGAAAGAGCCAGGGAAATGACATGGTTTTATTGCAACAGTCCACTCTAATTCCTAGCTTTATAAATCACCTATCTTCAAGTAGCTCAAGTGAGTGGGCAAATATCTTGCTTTAATTTTAATGATGCTTAAAATTTTTAGTATCACGGCTTCCATCTTTTAAAAACAAAACACATTTTAATTTAAAAAGTAATGACTGAGTTCTCTCCCATGGCCGTATGGACTTGAGGATTAAGTCACCACCAACAAAAATACAAATTCTGTGTCTGGTTTTAGCCTGAATATAATATACAGATGTCTTTGTGTTGTTCCTCCTGGGCAGTTTGTACCCTTCAGAGGCTTAACAGTAGTATTTGGCCTTAGGAAGAGCTCTACCCCATCTACCCTGAGCACCCAGAGTCACATTGCCCAGGTGAATGGAAGGCATGTTTGGTAGATAGGGTAATCCCTAATAAGCACATACCTGAACAGAATTGTTGTGCAACCTAGGAGGTCCCTATATGACTCAGGAAGTGAATCTACACAGCTGAGTGATAGGTGGCCATTCTTGACTCAGTTCTACAACTAGCATATTTCAAAACCTAGAAGCTGCTATATTGGCAAGGACCCCCAACTGTAAACCCTGCCTGGCTTCCTTTTCTGGGGCTAGTTTGTGGTGGTTGGGGGTGAAGTTCAGATGCCAAAGCTCCACTTACACTCTGCCTCTAGGTGAGAGATAGAGGTGAAGGGCAGGAAGAGTAGCCCATGACCTCGCCCCACAGGTAGCCTGGCGCTCCGAGTGTCAGGCTCCCCTGTGAGAAGCCCCAGGGGAGGTGGCCACAGTCACTCCACTGCTGCAGCCCCACGTGCTGTGTCTCCCATGTATGTCTCAGCTTGTACGGATGTCTGTCCTGTGTCATCACGTCAAGCAGAGTTCTCATTTCCACTAAACCCCTTCCTTTATCCCACTGATAGCTCAGGGGCCCCCCTGTTTTACCTGAGCAGAGTGTTTCGATAGAAGAGCTACAGGGTCAGCTCGTGCAGGCGACCAGACTGCATCAAGAGGAGACAGAGGCATTTACAAACAAGATCCACAAGGTAAATATTTCACAGGCATTTCAACACAATTGCTTCTTAGCCTGCAGCCTTCCTCAGAAAAGACATCAGTATGCATTTGTAAAGAATGCTGTCAATCACGTACAGGCTAAATGACCCATAAGCATATGGACATATCACCCAGTTGTGCTCCCTCCCCCTCCCCAAAGTTCCATAAAGACAACTGCTCATTTCTCTGCTCTGTGGGACATTTTTCAATACACTTGTCTCACACACTGCAGGTTGCTTTGTGGATTTCAATATACTTGTCTCACACACTGCAGGTTGCTTTGTGGATTTTTTTTCTTTGGTCGGTCGTGGGTCTTGAACTCTGGGCACTTTCAGCTCTTCAGCTCAATGCTAGGTCTCTCCCACTTGAGTCACAGCACCACTTCTGGCTTTTCTGGTGGTTTATTGGAGATAATCATTTCATGGGCTTTCCTGCCTGGGCTGGCTTTGAACAGCGATCCTCAGATCTCAGCCTCCTGAGTAGCTAGGATTACAGGCATATGCCACTGGCACCTAGCTGCTTTGTGGATTCTCAAAATCACAAATGGTATCAAAACCCTTATATTCTATGTTTGCCAGTTCTGTATGTATGCGGACCTATGATCAAATTTAACTTACAAATTAAACACAATAAAAGACTAACAACGACTGATCATAAAATATAGCCATTATAACAACACATGATAGTTAATCTTAATTAAAATTTATGGCAGGGCATATATGCCTATAACCTCAACACTTTCAGAGGTAGAGAAAGGGAGGATTGCAAAGCCAGCCTGGGCTTTATAGCAAGATGTAATTTTAAACTGAATTGCCCTTCTTGGACTTTTGATTTAATATTACTGGACTGTGATTGATTTTGGGTAACAAACCACATAAAGCAAAACTTAAGATGAGAATAAAGGAGTGTGTTTATGGTATTAGGAAGCCTTCTCATACCTAGTCTAACTTTACCACAAACTAATATCAAATCCGGGCCTTAAATGCAAATGGAATTAGGTCAGTCACACTGATTGTCAAGCCAGTTTTTTTTTTTTTTTTTTTTACTGAAGCATAGACTCACCCTAAACCATTGTCTTGAAGAAGCTGCCAGTAACTGAGCTATGGCCTGGTTAACTCTTTAGCCATTTTCAAATAACCTAATACAGGCTAATTTTCTGTTATCCACTAAATCCTTTCCCAGAGTTCTCAGTGGAAGGGACTCCACAGATGCAGGCACTTCTAGTTCCAAGCATCCCCAGGACATTGCGATCTCTGATACCCTCATACCTAATTAAATTGGAGATGAATATCTAGGCTCAGAATTTCCATAGCTACTTCTCCTTTTTATATTCTTGGAAGATAGCTGCTTCTTTAAAACAAAACAGAGAAGTGGATCCTGAATGGTGTGTCCCTTGATGTTTTACTGTGCACCATGAAGGACCCAGTGTATCTTGGAATCTACTTTGGCAAGGAGTCTGTGTTCTATGCCTATGGCTGTGTGATGACTGAGGCCAGGGGCATCTGAGTGGGTCACAGGGGATTGGCAGAGCTGAAGGCTAGGACTGAGTGTTCTCCGCTGTCTCACATAACATTACCAAAGGAAAATGACTTGGTCACTTAGGAGACAGATTCCTAATTTAAATTGTTCATTTATTTAGCATAGCCTCCAAAATATCTTGAAACGTGAGCTTATCAGTGAAGATGCTAACTAAGACAGTGGCAAGGCCCCTGTATATGTAACACTGGGTTCACCATCGAGGAGTATGCTGAAGATGAAACTTCAGAGTGGGAGGTTTTGTTCTCTGGGCATATTCAGAAGTGAAATGGAAGTATCCTCTTATGTCCCTAGGGGAAGGAAGACCTAGCTGTGTGATTTTAAGAGGCACTTGAGGCCTCCTAAGGGACACTGATAGGAGGAGAAAGAGAGGGAAAGGAGAATCTGGATGGGAGAAGATGCTGCATACAAAGGGCATGGGACTGCCCCTTGAAGGTGTAGCATCTGGAGTCTCAACACCTTTCCATCATGTCTTCAAAGCGGCTTGTGCAGCCTTCATGTAGTCTCCAAGGAAACTGGAGCCTTCCCACTGTGAATCAGTTGAGAGCCGAGCAGAGGAGGAGCTGCAGACATGAAATTTCCAGTGTACCAAGTTACCCTTCACTCTGGACTCGTGCATTCTTGTGTCCACACCAGCCTCAGACCTCTGAGAACTGCCGAGGTGGTGGATAAAATTGCCAGTGTTTAGCTGTACATGTACAGCGGGTATTAGGACATTGGCTATGGGCATCTGTAGAACTCTGGCCCTGCCCAGAGCCCTCACATTCCTCATGACTGGCCTTCATTTAATACTTCAACCATCTGGGTAGCATTCACAGCCAGCCATTAGTCCTATCCCAGGGTTCCTGAGAATTACTAGTATATTGGCTTTTAGCATAAGAAGGAGTGTTAAATCAGGAGAGGGAATCTAATAAATGGTAAGGCTGACATTCTAACCCCAGTTTTGGTTTGTTGCATGGAAGCCTTTGCTCTCATGTGGTTACGGCTACTACAGAGATTATTCTTGTACCTTTAGTTGCAAAATGGGATTTTATTTGCATCCTTTGGCCTAGTCAGGATTGATGCCTAATAATTTTTGATGGCTTCGAAGCATGCCAGTAGGTGTTTAGAAAGAAAACAGGAATGTAAGCCAGAGATTGGTGACTCACACCTGTAACCCTATCTATTTGAGGAAGCTGAGCTCTGAGCATTGAAGTTTGAAGCAAGTTTGGGCTGAAAAATGCATGAAACTCCAATTAATCAGCAAAATTCTGGACTAGAGGCTCTACTGAAGAGAGAGTGCCAACTGTGAGTGAAAAAGAAACTTAGCTGAGCCCAAACAAAAAAACATGCCACCAAATTAAGAACCAGGAATTTTGTTATTTCCCTCAGAGATAGGCATATCTGATAGGAACATTAAATCTTAAATGTGGACATAATTACCACCTTGTCTTTTTGCTCACAGTTACAGGCAGAATCTTTTCTGTTCCAGCCACTCTGGCTTCCCAGCTCTTGGTGGACTTTCCATCAGCTTGATATTCTCTGTTAGAGGTGAGGAGCCATGGTGCTCAGAAAGTAAAAGCAAAGGATTGGCTTTTTGGCATTCAACATGCCTTGTGTCACATACTTGCACAGAGGAAAATTAGAATGACTTTAATGACTGTAAGGTACACATCCAAAAAACAAGTCTCCTGAAAGGATTTAGAAATAATCTAAAATCACTGTGAGATATTGACAGCAATAAATGTCTACAATTTCCTCCCTAGAAACAGTACTTGCTTCTGATCACAAAATGCTTTAAGGATTTTTTACATAGTAAACATTTCAAGTCATTTATCACCTTACATGTATAGGGTGGGGAGGGGAGGGGAGGAATGCTCCTGTATTTCACATCCTCTTTGAAAAGTGGTCTAGATTGACCAACAGTTTGTAAAGCCCTCTAGTTGTGTTTGGGTGGCAAATTGAAGAAGACACATGTTACAGTTCCTCTTTACTCTTGTTCAAGATGGAGGAGGAGCACCTGTATGCCTTGAGGTGGAAAGAACTGGAGATGAACAGCCTGGCTTTACAGAACACCCTCCATGAGCGAACTTGGAGTGATGAGAAGAATCTGCTGCAGCAGGAGCTTCGGTCCTTAAAGCAGAACATTTTCCTCTTCTATGTCAAGCTCAGGTGGCTACTGAAACACTGGCGGCAGGGGAAGCAGATGGAGGAGGGAGGAGAGGATTTCACTGAGGTAATGCCACTCTGGAATTCATTCTCTTTGTGTGCTTTGTTCTTGACCCTCAGACACTGTTGCCCTTCACTTCCTACAAAACCATGTTCTGTTATTTTCAATTATTTTTGTAAATTTCAGTCCAGGCTATAGAAATGCAATGGCTTGTCCAGGTATACATGTAATCAAGAATTCTGTGCTGTGCTTTGACCTAGCTCTGTTCTAGAACGAAGTGTTGCTGTCGTTTCCTTTGTTGTTGGATTTATTAATCTACTGAGGTGCTCTGCCTGATATCTCCTTTACCATCTCACTCAACCTTGCTGTTTATAATAGCTAGAATTAAGCCCAGTGAGAACCATGTGATGAAAATGCTAAGGACCGTGGAGTCCCTATCCCTACGCTGTCCAGTGTCTGTGTTGCTGCAGCCTCTGGGCTCTCATAGTTAGTTGACTGCAATTAACAATATACTTTTTAATGTGGGAAAACCAGATGACTCTTTTAAGATAATGACCATCGTCAAAACAAAATGTATAATTAATTAATTTGAATAAATTTAGTGATTAAATGCAAAAACAGCTGGGTTTCAATGTTTGCCCTCTTTCCCATTTTAGTTCATGTTCCCAGATATTAGAGCCCAAGACAACTATATTTTTTTGTGTGTGTGCATGTTGGTCCTATGGCTTGAACTTAGGGCCTGGGCACTATGCCTGAACTTTTATTATGCTCAAAGCTAGCACTCTACCACTTAGACCATACCTCTATTTCCATGTTTTTGATGATAAATTGGAGGTAAGAGTCTCTCAGACTTTTCCTGCCCAGGATGGCTTCTAACCTAAATCCTTAGATCTCAGCTTTTGGAAGTAGCTAGAATTATAGGCATGAGCCACTGGTACACAGCTTTATAACATTTTGTTTTATTTTGTCCTATTGGGGATGGAGCCCTGGGCTTCATGCTTGCTGGGTACTACTTGAGCTACATCCCCCAGTCCTTCAGTTTTTTCTTTTGTTTTTGACAATTTGTGTGTGTCTGTGTGTGCATGCGTGTATGTATATGTTTTACTTTTGCCCAAATTCTAAAGTCTCCTGACTCTGCCTCCTGAGTTGCTGGGATTATGTGTGTACCACCACATCCAGTTTTATAAGGATCTCACAGAGTTAATTTGTCACTTCTGGAACTCATGTATCTTTTCCCCATCATATCTCAATTCCTAGATCCATAAATAGCCACAGGACAGAGCTTTTTGCTTTGTGATTGGTTTATTGCTGAAGTGAAGGTAGAGTGACCTCTATCTCCATAGGCTTTGCTTTCTGGTGAGCATAGGCTGGAGCTACTAGGCTGTATGTTGAGTGCAACAACACCTGGGCTACTTGCTCAGCTACTTCAAAGCACTGAGCTCCCAAAGGCCTTTTGTCTGTTTTCCACTCTAGTGAACAGAATAAGTAAGTTTTAGTAATACTATGAATAATGATTCTCTTTCTTCAAGGTGAATAAAGTCTTTAAAAATTGATTCAAATGGCCTTCAAGGATCCATAGAAAATTATCGTTAAGCAAATCTTATAAATAATTGATTGTAGGGCTTTCTGTTGATCTCTCCTATTTCTAAAACTATAGCTAATTTTTTTTTTTACAATAGTCAGACTATAGAATCACTCTAATTACTCATGGATGGATGAGTGGATAAATATAATGTGCTATATATACATATGAGTATTATTCAGCTTTGCAAATAAGAAAAAATTTCTGTCATGTGCAACAATATAATTAAATCTGAAGAGCATTATACTAAATGAAATAAGACAGATGCAGAAACATAGGTATAGCATAATTGCATTTTTATATGAATCCAAAAACTTCAAACTTGTAGAACCAGAGTAGAATGGTGGTTACCAGGGCTTTGACAGTTGGAAAAGTGAGTAACTGTTGGTCTAGGTGTATAAAGTTGCAGTTATGTAGTATAGATAAGTCTAGAGATTAAATTGATAATGCCATTATAATTGGCAATGTACTGTTGGGTCTTGAAATTTGCTTTGAAGGTAGATTCTGAGTGTTCTCATGTCACACAAAAAAGGTAGTAAGTGACAGAATTGAAAAGGAAACCCTATAACTGTAAGCAATACCCATTTACGAGAAGTAAAGTTTCTTACTTGTTTTTCTAATAAATCAAGCGCCCATCCTATGCTATCTAAAAGGACAACATACCAATGAATGAAATGACAACATTGAGCATTTTTAGGGAGAAGACTGAAGGAAAAGATTTGATAATCCATATGGTTACCCTCAAACAATAAAAATTAGGCTACTTGTAGACAGCTCCAAGTGCTAAGGAAGCTTAAGTGGGTAGATTGCCTGGGCCCAGGCCCTGATGCCAGTTGGTGCAAAAATTTGGCCTACAGTGAGAAAAGGCCTATGCAAAGCTGTGTTTATCATATATTGCTGGTTTCAGAGTGAACATCCAGAGACCTTCCCTGGGCTTGGTGAACTAGGAGTCCAGGGGGGTCACCAGGTGGAAAGACCAGCCCGAGATGATGGTGACCAAGGCTGTGGCTTTCCAGTAGGGGAGCATTCCCTACATACCCCTGTGCAGACTGGTGACCATGGACCCCGGCTGCAGACTTTGGATGGAGGACCACTCAACAAGCAGGTGGGTGCTTAGATTTAAGCCCATCATTTTGTGCATATGGGGAGAGGAGGCTCCTTGGCCATGTTTGTATAGTCTTACTCCATATATTGGTGTTCCCAATCACAGAAAATCCTTTACGTGACTCTGACTATCTGTGGCTTTTTGTGAGGCTGAATTTTCGCAAGAAATCATGTCATTCAACCTTTTCTTTAAAAAAAAAAAAATGATGGTGCTGGGTCTTGAACTCAGTGTGGGCACTGTCCCTTAGATTTTTCATTCAAGGCTGACACGCTACTACTAAAACCATACTTCTGGCTTTTGCATGATTAATTAGAGATTAGAATCTAATGGACTTTTCTACCTGTATTGGCTTTGAGCCATGATCTTCAGATCTCAGCCTCCTGAGTAGCTAGAGTTACAGTTATGAGCCACGAGCACTGGACTTATTTGGCCTTTTAGTCTTACTATATCAAGTCCATGATGTGGTTTGGCTTTGTACATACAACTAAGGACCTTAGTAAGAGCAGATCCATTGAGTTGTCCACTCCCTCCCTTGATCCAGCATATATATGTCAGGAGGAAAAAATAAATATTGAGAACCATTTGTGAAAGTTAATGGTTGACTGTTCTTCCAAGAAGAGAAAATTTTACTGCAATGTTCTTATCACAGCAAGAAAAAGGACTTGCAGAGCATTTGTGTTGATGTTTAGCTCAACAGCCATTGCCAACATCAATGATTTGATAACATCATTTTAAGAAAGAAATATCAGGTAGTTTTTATTTAAATCCCCAATATAAAGTATTTCAGGTCTTTTTGGCTATTTGAATCATAATATCCCAAATAAAAATATTTGATGACACCTTGGAAACATTAAAGTCTATGTAGAAAAGTAGAATTTCAATGTTACTAAGTAATTATTATTGTCCCCAAGCACCCTAGAAATAGACTCTGGTTATTAATAAACCAAAATATGATAACGTGTGTGTGTGTGTGTGTGTGTGTGTGTGTGTGTGTGTGTGTGTGTGTGTGTGCTCATGCCTGTGTGTGCCTGTCAGTCATAAGGCTTGAACTAAAGGTGTGGGTACTGTCCTTAGCTTTTTCTCTCAAGGCTAATACTGTAACACTTGAACCACAGCTCTACTTCGAGCTTGTTAATTGGAGATGAGTGTCCCAGATTTATCTGCCTGAGCTGGTTATGAACCATAATCCTCAGATCTCAGCCTCCTGAGTAGCTAGGATTACAGATATAAGCCAACAACTCCAAGCTCTTTGGGGTGTTTTTGTTTTGCATTTTAATATAAAATGTCTGCTAAAGTAGATTTGTAGAATTGAGATCCCAAGAGATACCTTGTAATAGAGCTTTCTTGCAGCCAGATTTCTGAGTCCCTTCTGAGCCTGCTTTGCTTCTCAGAGGGAACTCCTGCAATGAAGCCTGACTTCCCCTACCTCTGGGTTGCCTGTGAGCTGGGGTGAAGATGTAAGCCAGCTGGACACTGGGTGAGACCCTGGCCTTGGAGTCACAGGCATGCAAAAGCACTGTGTGCCAGACTCCACAGCTGCTAGTCCTCTCCCACCCAGCCCCTCTGCCCAGAGCTTTGTGCGTGGGTCATGTGATAGAAGATTGTCATCAGGATTTTGGCTCTGATCCAGATGAGGAAGAGTAGCAGTATTCACAGTGCAGGCTAAGAGGATAATTGAGATTTCTCTCAACGGCCTTCCTTCCATATATAGATCAAATATTTACATGAAACAGCAACTCTCTGCCTATACCACCCCTTTCCTTACCCTGAATGATGTCACTTAGGAAGGAGCTTATACTGTCAAAGAAGACTTTACTCACAACCATTAGGAAGTGTGTCCATGGGGAGATTTTAGATCACGGAATAAGATTTCCGGCAGTGTGATCTAGTTAGAAACCAAAACATTACTAATAATGTTTTCAAAGCTGGCAGTTCCTTTTTTGTATGTGTGCCAGTACTGCAGCTAGAATTCGGGGCCTAAGTGCTGCCCTTTAGCTTTTTTGTTCAAGGCTGGTGCTCTACCACTTGAGCCATGCTTTACTTCTGGTTTGTTTGTTGTTGTTTTTTGTTAATCGGAAATAAATCACACAGACTTTCTTTCTCCAACTGGCTTTGAACTGAGATCCTCAAATCTTGGCCTTCAGAATAGTCAGGATTATAGGTGTGAGTCAGCAGCACCTAGCCGAAATTTGGTAATTTATCATTATTGGTATTGTTATTTTTGCCAGTCCTTGGGCTTTAATTTAAGGTCTAAGCACTGTGCCTGAGCAGCTTTTGCTCAAGGCTATCACTCTACCACTAAGCCACATTCCCAGCCCTATTATTTTTAAGAGATGTTCCCATTCAATCTTCTAAAATATCTGTGTTTAGCTGTGATGGTTTTTACTCAGACATCAACCTGCTGCATGGTGGGTGTTTCCCATATATGCACCCCAGTGCTTTGGAAAAGGGAAAAAAATGTAACAAATCTAATTTTCCAGACAGCAGTCATGGAAAATGTTACTCTGAGGATGGAAACTAATGTAAAGTCACTCTACTGTAACCTCACTCTCAGGATAGCTTAATGTTATCTCCCTTTGCCTTCTGCTCCTTCTGATGCTGATTATTAGTGATTACCCTTAAAAATAGGGACAAACATGTGGGTTTCTGCTCCACACAGGCTGTGGTAGAATGAGCTGACACAGTAGAGGCCTGATTCTGATCAGGCCTGCCTTTCCCTGGATCCACCCATCCACAGCACTGACAGTCGATCTCTGTGCACAATGCATTGCGGCTGAGGACAGAAGATTAATGAGTTCTACTGTATGCAACAGCTGCTTCACTGAGAGTGAACATTCTCCATTAGAAGCTTTGAGTCTGTGAGTGGCACGGGTATTAGCCTGCAAGCCTGGAAGCCAGAGCCAGTGCACATGCCTCAGAGAGTTGCTGTGCAAAACCCCGGGCCTTTTCAGAAGCCCTGAGAACCTCACAGAGCCATAAACAGCATGGGAAATGTGGCCAAACTGCTTTCCCAAGGATAATGAACAAGTAGCAAAATTTCTCAGGCCTCGATCTTTGATTTGTGTCATATTGCACATTCTTATAGCTGGTAGATGACAACACTTACTATGTCCAGCAAGGTTTAGAAAATAATGACATGTAACCACCCACCTCAGGAACAAATTAGGGAAAAAAAGCAAGTTGATAAACGTTTGAAAAAGGTTACCTGTTTCCTAATCTTTAGTTGCAAGGTCTCTGTCTCCAGGCAGTGATTAAGCTGTGCACAGTATGCACTATCAGTTTGTCTGTAAGAGCAGAGGCCTGGCCTGGTGCCAGTGGCTCATACCTGCAATCCTATTTACTCTGGAGTTTGGGATCTGAAGATCACATTTTTTAAGCCAGCCCAGGCAAGAAAGCCCATGAGACTTTCCAATTAATCACCAAAAAGCCAGAAGTAGAGCTATGGTTTAAGTGGTAGAGTGCTAGCCTTGAGAGGAAAAAGCTAAGTGAAAACACTCAGGTCCCGAGTTCAAGCCCCAGTACAAGGAAAAAAGAAAAGAAAAGAAACAAAAAGAACAGAGGCCGAAAGCTAGTTGCAGTCCTTGCAGAGCTCCATGCTCACTGCTTTGTAGGCATCTGAGGCATTCCTAAGACTGTTTATACGCTCCATTGTTAGTACTTCCAGAACCAGCAAGTCTTCTGGGCATCAAAATAATTAATTTAGAGGCAACCTACGCTCTTATTTGGGGATGTGCCATAATTTATACTCCTTACTATAATAGCCATATGTCAATGTGGAGAACCTAACCAAGTTCCTAATGAGCTCTCTATACATCTTTAAGGTATCACCTATTGCTGCTCACTAAAGTGTCTGACTAGGTCTAGTCTCAAGCCTGAGTGGAAGTAGAGACCTTTGTCCCTGGTCCACAGCTCAGCTGTGGTGTGAAGGCCTTGGGGTCTGCTCTAAAAGTCAGCCTCCTTTCAGCTAATGAGCCTTTTGTTTTCTGTTCTTCCTGGACTTTGGTTCTCTCTAGTACTCACAATATGGCTTTCAGTCTATCTAGGCCAAGGGGAAAAAACTTCCACAAATAGCAACTATTACAGAAGAAGCTAGTAGGTCAAAACTATGACCCATCTTGGCTGTGTGTGTCTGTGTGTCTGGGTCTGTGTGTGTGGACCAGTAGTTGAACTCAGGGCCTCTAGCTCTCTCTGTTGGCTTTTTTGCCCAATGCTGGTGCTCTATCACTCAAGCCACAACTCTGCTTTTGGCTTTTTGCTGGTGAATTGGTGATATGAGCCTCATGGACTTTTCTGCCTGGGCTAACTTCAGACTTTGATCCTAAGATCTCAGTGTTCTTAGTAACTGGGGTTACAGGTAGGAACCACTAGTATCCCAGCTTATTATTTTTTTTTTTAATGAGTAAACTTCCTTTGTAACTGGGTGTGGTAGTGCAGTACAGTGCCAGTGGAGACAGGAGGATCGAAGTTCTAGGCCAGCATGGGCTCCCTTCTATTGTGAAAGCAAGCAAATAAGCAAGCTCCCTTCTTGAGCCTTTGTAGCTTTTATACTTTAGTTGTGTGTGTTACACTGTGGTTTATTCATGAGACTGTAGCTTTACAACCTCACTTAAGAGACTCACTATTCTCAAACTACAAGAAACCAGACCAGAGCTTGAGATCATGAAACATTCATCTTGGCTGTGATTTGTCTCTCTTGTTTCCATTACTGTGAAAACAGTACACACGTCAGTAAAAATTCATATGCATCCAAGGGTACCTAAGGACTGTCTGTCCACTCTCCTTTCCAGAGCTCATCAGTCAACATTTTACACCTTCCTTTCACAGATGATAACAAAGATCTAAACTGTGCAGTGATTTCTTTCATCCATTTTCATCAGATCTGTCCTGATTACTTAAGCCTGGGAGCTGATAACTATTTATAATTGTTATCAGATATTAAATATATTTAGCATATGCTAAAAACGTTTGACATTAGTGTTTCATACACCTGTATTTATTATGAGGAGCTCTTGTGAAATTGTGAAGTCTGCAGGCATAGAATCCACATGGCTGGAATGCCCAAGCACCTTCTTGGAGGGAAAGGAAGGGTGGGGGAAAGACAAATGATTCTATATTACAGTAAATGCATCTGTCCTTCCATTTCAGATTATACTTTGGAGCTTCAATAGTTCACTCTTGTATCTGCAGGGAGATAGTGATTTTAGTAAGGAGTCTTCAAATTAATCTGAACATGGCAGTAGTAGTAAGAATGATGAATAGCTTCTTTATACAAATGTTACAGGATGTGCCGATGTAGCATTTCTGGCTGATCTCCCAATAAAGGGCTTCTCCCTGGATTCCTGTGGGTACAGGATGTGCCTTTGAGTGTTGCATCATGCCCCCCTCCTATATGTATCATCTAGGAACTACACATGCCAAGATTGGGGGTTAGGATCAGGTCATCTGGCCTCATGGTTTACTTGCCTCTGTGGAATAGCCTAAATAAATAGGAGGTAGAGGTCATCACCTCTATTTTGTGACTGGCTTTTTGTGGGTTAGCCTATAGTGACAAGTCAGTATATCCATTTTACCTTCAGATTAAACCTGACATCAAAGTTCATGGCTCTAAGGCAAGTTGAAAGGAAGAGAGAGGATGATAGTTTCACAGTTTTATAGAGTTATGATTTCACTTGATGCATATATTGCAGAAATTTTGAAAAATAGGTACTAGAATTGTATTTCAAACATCTTGGTATATTACCTTATACATAACTTCCTTTTTGTTTCCTATGAACAATACTTATATTTATTTTATTCATTATTTATTCATTATTGTAGACTTGCAGAGCACCTGGATTACAGGAAGATACAACCTTGAACCTGTTATAAAGTGTGACACATTATAGCAGTCAAACTCCTGATCTTGATTTTAGGATTATTTTAAGCCTCACCCAAGAGAGATGAGCTACAAATGGCTGAAATACCCTTCAATGGAGGAAGAAGAAATTACAAAGCCATTTTATTCCTTGACCTTGATAGAAACCCAGTCCGCAGATCTCTAAGGAGATTGACAGCCAGATTTTTGTGTTAAAGCTGACCTATACTTAAATCAACAACCCAAAGGTAGCATATCTAGACCTTTAGCTTGAAAGGTTCAGAAAACTGCATAAAAATGACATTCTGTATAAGAATCTAAGTGGGCCAGAGTCCTAATTTGATCCTAGACTTGATTTGGGGCATCTTTACCCAGAATCTCGCTCTGCAAGGGGCACCAGGAAGAAGTGTGTGTGGGAGAGAGTGGAAGAGAGAGGGAGAGAGAGAAAGAGAGAGAGATAGATAGAGAGAGAGAGAGAGATTGTAGACTTTCTTTCAGCTTTCTCATTGTTACTATTCCATGATAAAGGAGACCATATTAGTTTCTCACACATTAAATGCTTTTCTAAGTCGAATTTAAAAGAGAAAATTTGGCAAGGTATAATATTTGGGAGGGTGAATTTTTCTGGCTTGATTTGTCTGGCCTTAATGGGGGGCAGACTTGTGATCCTGGCTCCTTTTTCCTTAATGAGACCCTGGCTGTTAAGATGTTCTAAACTGCAATTCTTCATCTGTGAAATATGGAAAATAAATGAATGCACCCAGGATTGATGTGATATAGAAGTAAGGTCATAGAGGTGAAAAACTTAGCATCTCTATGCCCATAGGAAGCAGTTAATAGTAGTAATTACCATTACTGGTTTTATGTGGATGCATAAAAATCATATAGAAGAATCTTGCTTATTTATGGCTGTGGTGCATTCATAGCAGAAGCTGCCCTGGCACCCTGCATGCCACATACTGATCCCAGGCCACTATGAGAACCAGTACCAGTAGCATCCATTTTCTGAGCCTCTCTTTTCCTTTGACCAATTTCATCCCCAAATAACCCAGTCTTCACTGAATGCATTTTGTAATGTGTTCAATGAAGATTAGTATCATCCTTGGGCCATAGAACAGTATGCTGCTTGCTCTGACCCAAATGGGCATAAAAACATTAGGACTTAATTTTATTGAATTTGATAGCTGATAATGCCAAAAAGAACTTGATTTGTCTCCAGAAAAGCCAAATTTTCAATCTGCAGAAGGACTATCAAGTTCTGATTCTAATCTTATTAGTAGTCAGGTGGCAGAGGAGCTGAGAAAAGCAGACGGAGACCATATGAAACTTGAAATTCATAGAAAGTTGTTGGTTAGGTCTGGGAAGGCGGCTCAGTGGTAGAGTGCTTGCCTTGCATGCCTGAGGCCCTGGATTCAGTTCCTCAGCCCCACATAAGCAGAAAAAGCTGGAAGTGGCACTGTGGCTCAAGTGGTAGAGTGCTAGCCTTGAGCTGAAGAGCCCAGGGACAGCGCCCAGGCCCAGAGTTCAGGCACCATGACTAGCAAGAAAGAAAGAAAGAAAGGAAGAAAGAAAGAAAGGAAGAAAGAAAGGAAGAAAGAAAGAAAGAAAGAAAGAAAGAAAGAAAGAAAGAAAGAAAGAAAGAAAGAAAGAAAGAAAGAAAGAAAGAAAGAAAGAAAGAAAGAAAGAAAGGAAAGAAAGAAAGGAAGAAAGGAAGGAAGGAAGGAAGGAAGGAAGGAAGGAAGGAAGGAAGGAAGGGAGGGAAAGAGATTGGTTACATGTAAGAACCTATTTATGGTTCTCCATTTTCTCTTCAGTAAAAATTAGATAGTGGCTCCAAAGATAGGATCAAAATTATTATTGCTATTTCATGCTTAAAATTCTTTTGACACAGCCAGGCGCTGGTGGCTCACGACTGTAATCCTAGCTACTCAGGAGGCTGAGATATAAGGATTGCAGTTCAAAGCCAACCTGGGCAGGAAAGTCTGTGAGACTCTTAGCTCCAATTAACCACCAGAAAACTGGAAGTGGAGCTGTGGCTCAAAGTGGTAGAGTGCTAGTCTTGAGCAATAGAGCCCAGGGACAGTGCCCAGGCCCTGAATTAAGCCTCATAACTGACATAAATAAAAATAAATAAAATTTATTTGATGCAAAAATAAATTTTTTAAATGTAAAAGTACAAGGATGAAAATACTAAATGAATTATGAATCTATCATAAACTATGTAATTTCCAACACAGTTCATGGAAAGGTATGTAATTCTTTCTTTCTCCCTCTTTTTCTCTGTTTCTTGAGTCTGGCCTCTTAATCTTCCTGCTTCAGTGCCCCCAGTATTAAGAACACATGCATATAGCACCACACCCAACTCTGAAGATGTATAGTTCTGAAAAGATTGTTCTGACACCTTCTCTCACTCTAATGTACTTGTATAATTTATTATTTTTTTACACTTACATGACTTTTAGGTGTTTTTGGTATAGAGTTTTGAAAATCTGCTTTGCATTAATTGCTGCTTTAGTTCATGAGCCTATAGTAGTAACTTATTTATACTCAGATACTTATAGAGTATTGCTGGATTTTTTTCTATGTTAAATGAATTAAATGTTGTGTGTGTGTGTGTGTGCACATGTGTGTGTGCATGCGTGTCAGTATTGGGGCTTGAACTTAGACTTGGGCACTGTCCCTGAGCTTTTTTGGTCAATGTTAGCACTCTATCACTTGAGCCATACCTCTACTTCTGGCTTTTTGGTGGTTAATTGGAGATTAGAATCTCATAGACTTTCCTACTTATGCTGGCTTCGAACCACGGCCCTTATATTTCAGCCTCCTGAATAGCTAGAATTACAGATGAGAGACACCAGTGTCTAGCCTGAATTATAAACTCTTAATGCCTTTTGCTCCATATAAATTTTGGGGTTGCTTCTTCTATTTCTAAAGTAATGAGGTTGGAATATTGATAGGTATTGCATTGAATTTGTAGATAGCCTTTGGCAATATTGCCATTTTCATGATGTTAATCCTCCCAATCCAGGAGCATGGGAGGTTTTTCCACTTCCTTAGTTCTGCTTTAATTTCCTTTTTCAGGTTTTTAACGTTTTCATCATAGAGGTTCTTCACTTCTTTAGTTAACTCCTAGGTATTTTATTTTATTTTTTTTTTTTATTTTTTTGTTGGTCGTGGGGCTTGAACTCTGGGCCTGGGCGCTGTCCTTCAGCTCTTCAGCTCAAGGCGAGCACTCTACCACTTGAGCTACAGCGCCACTTCCGGTTTTCTGTTGGTTTATTGGAGATAGGAGTCTTGCAGTCTTTCCTGCCCGGGCTGGCTTTAAACCGTGATCCTCAGATCTCAGCCTCCTGAGTAGCTAGGATTATAGGTGTGAGCCACCAGCGCCCGGCGGTATTTTATTTTTTGTAGGGCTATTACAAAAGGAGTTGATTACCTTTTTACCAAAATTGGTATTCAAGGTGAGGAAAATCCAAGAGCAATAATGCTAACCCACTCCACTACTGTAGCTGATCCTGTAACTTCTTGGTTCCATTATGGAGACATCTATAGAGTTTTTAGTTAATCTGCTCATATTAAATATGTTTTTTGATTCAGCTGTATTGTATCTAACTGTATATCAGTACATCTTAAATTCTCCTATCTACATTTAACCTTCTCTATTAATTTTGTAGATTAGATAGATGGCTTGAGAGGCAGAACGGAAGCGTGAAGTCTTGAGTGTGCATAACCTGAACACAGATCCCACACCTGGAGACCTGTGCACTTGCTGCATGGGGCACTGTGTCAGCTGAGCACAGAGGCTGCTGTCTAAGTGTGGGCTCTGTCTCTGAGGTGGAGCTTATCTACATCCAGAAAGACATAGTTTCCATTCCTCCTCTTGCTTTAGTGAACCAAACAGGAATACCCCCAAATCCTGGATTTGCTTTGGTGCCTTCTGTCTAATTAGGAGGGAAGGACTATTATGTCCAGTATTATCAAGAAAGTGTGTGGCTAAGTCATTTGGACTTACTGATATAGTGCTTATGCTGGCGCCATGGTCAGATAGAAATCAGGGTTTCAAAAGGCTAGGCAGGGTTTAAAAAGTCTAACATCTTTTATGTGAAGAACAAACAGATGTTTAGTAAAAACCTATTCTCCATGTGTTGATCTGAGGTAAGGATTGTGTTCAATCTCATGTGAAGATGGGCCAGGCCTGGTTCCCCCAAGCAGAAATAGTGGAGGAGCTGGGGCAGGAACAAGATGAACAAGCAGAACTGGTTTTTATACATGAGGGTAGTGAGGAGGACTGAGACACAGAAAGGTTGAGGACAGGCAACTAATCTCAGGGGAACCATAAGCAAGCCTGCATGAGCAAGTTAAGCATTTCACCTTAGGTTTTAATTATAAATCATTATTTCCCATACCTTCCTAGTAACCACAGTTAGAGTATGACCACCTATGTTTATGAAGTCACTAGGCCTTCAAGAACTCCCTTCTAGTTCAATAGCTGACACCAGAGTGGCAGCGTATATGGAGATGTGTGTTATGTGTCTTGTCTTACCTGAAGCCCCATGACAGAGCACCTGACCCAATTCAGAGCTCTGTGTGAAGTGGGGTTGATCATCCTGGCAGCCTGGCTTCAGGGACTCCTTGTGGCCTACAGTTTCCTTGCTTCTGCTCCTCCAGAACCCCAGTACCTCTGATGCAGACATCTTCAGCGTGGGCCCAACTCCAGACTCAGAACACAGCTGCCCTTTGCCCAGGGACAGCCTTCCCTTAGCCTTCTTGCTGATCCAGCTGGTCCTTCATTTCAGCCCCAGGAGTCCCCTGGTCAGCAGTGGGATCCTCCTGCTCTCACCAATGTCAGATGCTAGATTGTCTTGTATGCTCTATCTGGGAATCTAGGAAGAGGCCCAAAGCACTAGCTGATTGCCAGAGCCTTTCCCTTTCCTGCTTAGTGGATCCTTATGGGAGAGGTAATGGGGCCTATCTCCTTGTTCCTAAAGGTGGTGGAGAACCAGCAACTATTCAGTGCCCTCAAGGCTTTGCTGGAGGACTTCCGCTCAGAGCTGCGGGAGGATGAACATGCGAGGCTACGGCTACAGCAGCAGTATGCCAGCGACAAGGCTGCCTGGGATGTGGAGTGGGCCGTACTCAAGTGCCGCCTGGAACAGGTACCTGCCTCATTCATCACCATGATATCTCGGCTGTCAAGGGTCAGGAAGACATTTCTCCACTGTGGCTCTGGTCCAGTGACAAGGACAAGAGCGACTCATTAAAGGCCCAACCTTCTCAGGACCCTCATGTTCTCTAGGTCTGAAATATGCCCCCACCAGCCAGCATTTAATATCCCATTATTTGTCCTTTCTGCACTAACCAAGGGTATAGGGATCCCTGTCAAAAGAATGGTGGTCTGATGTCATGCTGACATCACCATGCTGATGTCATCGGCTGAGCTAAAAGAAATTCTAAATAGGAGAAAGCCAGAGCAAACTGGCTCCATGATCTCTGCAAAGGGGGATACATACTGTCCTTTAGAATTTCCAAAGTACCGAAAAGAGCCTGTCGACCTTCCATTGCATGCCCCAGATACCTCTTCAACTTCGCTCCTTTTAGTTCTAGGGAAATGAGACCCAGAAGAGGCATCTTGCATCAGGTCTCAGAGCTATTTGGTGCTGGGGTAGGAGGAGAGCCAGGTGACTAGCATCCCCAGGCTACAATCTAGGCAGCCATGTTAGGACCAGACTAAGAAACAGTCAGTGCTAAGATTTTCTTTCCTGGAAAGCCTTCCTTCAGTTTGCTGCTCCAGGTGCTTCCAGAACCTTGATCCTGTGTGTCTGACCATCTACTTTCTAGGGCCTGTTTTGAGGCGAACACTAAAGTAGTTGATTTTATATAAATTGTCTTGGTCATGAAAGAAAAAGGAGAAATCTTCTAAGTGGCTTTAATAAAAGATCAAAGGGCCTGTCATGTCCAAAGAAAGTAGTTCTTCTAGTATACATTTGTACACATGCACTGCCACCTGGCCCAGGTACTACTAATCCACCTGCATTGTTCTCAGGTACCATTAGTCTACCCACATTGTCAGTGCCTTCAGGTACTATTTTACCTATATTGCCACCAGGCCCCAGTAACATTGGTGTTGGGCTGGATCAAGGAACACAATCTTCTAAGCCAAGTCCATCCAGTGATGGATGGAATTGTACCTGCTGTGGCTCTTGCCTACTGCCTGCCAAGAGATTCTTACCAGATGCTCTGTTTATCTTAGTACACAGCTTGCGGAGTCAGCTGTGGAGGAGGAATAAGTAAGGATGCTCTCTGATGAGCTTAAGCCTATTTAAAAATATGTGTACAAGGGGAGGAGTGAAGCTAAATAAGACATAAGTGTAGCTAAAGAAGGGAGATACAATCTTTGAATCTATCCAGTTTCAAAACATTTCATCTTTGTTTTAGAGACACCTGGTATCTACCTCCATGGTTGCTACAAGTAAAGGCTCCAAGACAGAGTCACTATACAGCAAGAAACACAGCCAGGACTCCAAACCTAGACCCCAGATAGTACCAGGGCAAGTTCATCTTCTGCCCAAATTATTCAGGGACTTTCTTTAATATGTGCAGTCTGGGAAGCAATGACACCCATTTGTACTCATTCCATCTTAATCCTCTTCTCCTTAAATGCAAAACAGAAATTTGATTGTTTCTCTCAGTGGAGCCCCTATTACATCATTTCCTAAATCTCTGATTCTTTCAGCTGATTTTTAAATCAGACCTCATTCTACATACTGAGGATCCCGCAATCAGCAAGAAGTTCCTTGAAAGGGGTCTCAGTACCATGGGAGACCCAGACCAGAGCTGTCATTTTTAGTGCAGAAAATGCCCACAGCTTGTTCACAGGCCCATGGGGGAATTGGAGCAAGTCACATGCTTCAGCTTGATGGCTGAGGTGGGTTAGGTGAAAGTCAGCCAAGCATGGATCTCAAAGGATGGATAGGAGGGAAGAATATTTTTGATGAAAGGGAGAAAGGAAGAAAGAAAGAAAGAAGGGAGGGAGAGAAGAAAGGGAAAGAAAGGAAGGAAGGAAGGAAAAGAAAGGATACCATGTATACAAGAGCATGACTCATTTGAGGAACTTGAGGAAAGACAAGTTTTGAAAAATTTGATACTGTAATCTCAATTTTACATGCAAGTAGATGTCCTTCTCTGTAAGGTGATTTTGGCTTTAAGGTAGACGATAATTAGGAACGATCAGAATTGAATGGATTAACCTGGATAGATTAATGCATTGGTTACTAGATTAATAGATTGAATTCAAGGAGCTCTGAACTAAAGTAGAAAGAAGCTGACCACCTGTATCCCTAGCTACTCAGGACACTGAGATCTGAGGTTTGAAGACAACCTAGGCAGAAAAGTCCCTAATATTCTTATTTCTAATTAACTACCAAAAAGCTGAGAAGCTGTGGCCCAAGTAGTAGAATGCCCATCTTGAGCAAAGAAGCTAAATCTAAGGAACAGGTTCCAGGCCCAGATTCAAGCCCTAGTACCAGCACCTCCCCCCACCCCCCCAAAAAAAAAAGTCATTTCTTTCTTTTTTTCTCCCCACCCCTCACTCCCTGTGGTGTTAGATTGAACTCAGGGTCTTGTGCATACTAAGCTCACTCTCTACCTCTGACCCTGTAGCACCTCCTTACTCAGTCTTTATGTCCACTAAACCTTCATATATCTCAATTATACGTGTAGACAAGTCCCATAGAACGCACACATCTTTCCATTTCTCAATGCAATGTTGATGGATATTCCGGAATTAAGACTGAGGAGACTTTTGCTTCCTTGAACTGCCCAAGGGGTCCATTGCACAGGTCTGGGACCCTGGATTGCAGAGAAAAGACGTCCACAGCTTCTTGAAAGGCTCTTGCAGTGGGATAAGTGAGAGTAGTATTGACCCTGGAAATGGCGAGGATCTGAGTCAAACACCAGAAGGCAGAAGCAGGGCCTGCTGACCTGTGAAAGTAGTTGTGGAGTGGAAAGTAACTGGCATGGCTGGCTCAGATCTGTAGTGCAAGTGCCTGGCAGATGGTGCCACCTGCCAAGACAGAAATAAGGGGGAGAGGGTGGTTGGGCTAGAAAGGAAAGGAGCTAAATTTGTGGTTTCTGTCAATAGAGAACTGGAATGTAGAGAGCTTGGCTGAAGACATATGTACAGTCTTGTGTTGCTAAACAATAGGGACATGTGCTGTTAAACTTGTGATTAGGAGATACTGTCTTTATATGAAATCAGAGAGTGTATTTCTACAAACTGAAATGGCTAGTGTTTGTTAGGCAGAACAACCTTTTGGGAGCACCATCATGTCGTGGTCCGTCATTGATGGGGACATCTTTATGCAGCACACGGCTGGCCTGAATGAGAACACTGAGGTGGTGGTAAATCCAGAGCTGTGAGTAGAATCTCCCAAGATTAGGCATAGAATAAGAAGAGTTCGGAAGTGGCACTGTGGCTCAAGTGGTAGAGCGCTAGCCTTGAGCTGAAGAGCTGAGGAACAGCTCTCAGGCCAAGGGTTCAGGCCCAACGACCAACAACAACAACAACAACAAAAAAGAGTTCGATGAGGGAACTTGAAATATCTTATTTTCAAGAAACTGATAGAGGAAGAAAAGATTGAAAGGGACAACCAGAGAAATGAGTGGAAATGGAAGAGCAAATGTCTCAGAAGCCAAAGGGAGCAAGAAACTACCAAATTCCAGGAAAATGTCAATATATCAAGTGCTCTTGAGAAATTAGGGTGGACAAGGTTAACAAGTTTTGCTGGACTCCATAATTAGGAAATGACTGGAAACACTGACAACACTTCTCCCTGGGCAGGGGTGGGGGATGAGACTGATGTAAATTGCTGCATGCTATAAAGATGTGAGCTTAACTGTAGAAGAAAGGAAGAGAGAAGAAAGACACTAAGTGAAAGGGTTGGGGTCATGGGGGTGGGCTGTGTTGTTTTTAGAAGTCAGAGGACCCTTTGAGGAAGCAGCAGTAGTGGACTTCAAGCAGAGACCAGCACAGCAATGCAATGTAGGGGTGCTGATACGGAGGAATTTGTAGGTAGAACAAGGAGTCAACTTCACTGTCTCTGTGACTCTGCCTTACAAGGGTGCTCTGGTGCCAGGGATCAGGTCAACTACTTGAGAAGACACCTAAGAGGAAGAAACGAGTTGCAAGAAAGCATCTCGTTGTGTGAGATTTTCCACAGATTCTCCATTTTCCACTGAGGACAGCAATGCATATTTCTCCTGATTTTGTTTCTGTGTTCTCTTTCTACTTAAGAAAAAGTCTTATTTTCCCCAAATATACATTTTATAACCAGTTGAGCAAGAAGCAACCCATTGGTTCTGCTCTTCACCTCCATCTGTTACTATCCCAGCCTGGAGAATTTACCTGCTACCCAGCCCCAGGCTCTTCTCTCTGATTCTTCTTCGGTTCAAGGGGCAGAACAATGACTGCCCACTTCCATTATAGAGGTTCTGTTTGGTATTAATTTTCTTCCCACATGTCTCTCGTAGAAGACAACTATCTGTCTAACCAAGCAAATCCTAAGCTACCTGATACAGCAGACAGGCTTTCTGAATAATACTATTCTGGCCTCCAATTTGAATAACTGGTTTCAAAACAGTTAAAAGTATCTGTCATGGATAATGAGCTAAGAATAGTTTTTGAATTACTCCTTTTAAGAATGTTAATTGAACTCCATATATGAATAGTGAGGAAGGTAATATAATTTGGAGACCATTTACAGTCGCAGTTAAAACTCACCTAGTTTCTAGTGCCAACTCTTGTTACTAACTGATCATGTTCATAAGCAAGTGCCTTAAGCACTCTGAGTGCACATTTCTTTATCAATGAATTGGGAATAAGATCTGTACCTAAAGGATTGCTGTAGAAACTAAATGGAAAAAATTATACAAAAGGTCTTTCTTTGGAAATTGTTAAACCAAAATATTTTAAACTTCTGCACTTAAATAAATACAAGAGGCTGCTTATCAGAATGAATAAACAGGCACAGAGAGTAGACTATCATTGGATAATATCATTGGGTGGTATCATACAGTGGTTGCTGTAGGTTTTCCTTGGAGTTATTACTGTAGTTGACTTTGCATACTGAGTGAGGACCATACAGCCGTACATTGCTGTTGTTCCCATCCTCTGTATCTTTGCTGTTTTTACTTCTGCATATTCTGTGAGCACGCACTATATCACAACAAGTTTTTCTCTAGACAGTAGAGTTTGAAATCAATTAAAAAAGAAAATAGTTTTTTTGTTATTGTTTTTGTTGTTCTATTGCTCCTTTTTTTTTGGGAGGGGTGGTAAATCAGTGTCTGTTGGTCTCATTCCTTCTATCTGAAAAAGCTCCTTTATCATGGAATTAAAGTGGAGGTCTGCTGGCAATACGGTTTTTTTTTAAAAGATATTTGTTGGAAAACATTTTTCCTTTTTTTTTTTTTTTTTTAGTCAGTCATGGGGGCTGAACTCTGGGCCTGGGCACTGTCCCTCAGCTCTACAGCTCAAGGCTAGCGCTCTACCACTTGAGCCACAGCACCACTTCCATTTTTTTCTGCTTATGTGGTGCTGAGGAATTGAACCTAGGGCCTCATGCATGCAAGGCAAGCGCTCTACCACGGAGCCACCTTCCCAGCCCCTTTTTCCTTTATTTTTGTAATGTGTTATCTCTAGGCACAGCTTCTATCAAGTTTGACTTATTTTTGCGCTTTAAAGATGGTACTCTATCCATCTTCTGACCTGATAATCCCTGGTGAGAAGTCTTTAGTGTTCTAATCTTTGGGGAGATGAGACGGTGTAGACACCGTTCTAGGAAAAGAGCACGTAGAAAAAAAGGAAGCTGCCGCTCTGTGTTCTTGTTGCATCAGGATGTTTCTTTCATGGGCATCCAGAAGAAGGGGGAGAAGCACTAGAATTGATAGTGTTGGAGACTTAAACACCTATGCTGTAATACTAGTGCCTTTCTGGGTAATGTGCCTTTTTTCTTTTTTTTGGTAAGATTTTCTCTTTTGCTTTTTACCAGTTTGGATGAATAACATATGAAGATTTGTTTTGTTTAGTATTTATCCTCTGGGGTATTCAACAAGTACTGAGGACTATTAGGTTCTATTGCTGTTCCATCTTCCATGCCCAGTTTCATGTACAGCTATGATATAGGGACATCCTTGATACCTGCCCTCAAGGGTCTGCCCAGACACACAGAGGAGACAGTTGAGCCTGGCATGGAGAACCAAGAAGCTGGTCATGGGAAGCTCTTGGGCTCGCTGCTCAACATTCTGTGAGACACTCTGTGTTGGATATTCTTAATTTAGACTTATAAAAAAAATTTCTTTGTCTATGTGCTTGGTCCAATCTTGGTGGAAGTGTACTTCCAGGAATCCGATGCCAATGTCCTGTTTTTCTTTGTCTTCTCTAATGCTGGATTTGTCAGGAAGGAGTTCCTAAGTCTTCTCTCTTTGACAGCTGGAAGAGAAGACTGAGAAAAGCTTGGGGGAGCTCGATGTTCCCGCTGAGGGCAAAGGGGCCCTGAAGACAGAGAGAGAGGTGCACCAGAAGCTCCTGGCTGATAGCCACGGCCTGGTCATGGACCTGCGCTGGCAGATCCACCACAGAGAGAAGAACTGGAACCGTGAGAAGGTGGAACTCCTTGAGCGTCTGGACAGGGAGCGACAGGAATGGGAGCAGCAGAAGAAAGACCTCCTGTGGAGGATAGAGCAGGTAAGCATGAGAGTCCAGGCAGCATGCAGATGCTCAGTGGCTCCCGGGGGGGTGGGGGAGGGAGCCAAGAACTTAGAACGAAAGGAAATCAGCTGTTCAGTAGTCCTTCATACATCAGAATATCTCATGGCATACAGATGACGAGGGGACTTCATGTTAAAGACCTTCCACTTATGGCATGGCATTTCATTGCAAAGTTTGTGTACTTGCAGGGAATTGGGAGAAACTTTTTAAAGGAATTTGAAGACTAAACTCAAAAGATGAGGTTATTTCAGGTCATATTCAGAAATTTCTGCCAAAAAGCAAACTAACATTTCAGTTTGCCACTGAAGACTTGGTCACAGTGACTGCTCCAGCTTGAATAGAATTCTTGTCATTAGTGAAGAAATTGCTAAATTAAGTCAGAAGTTGCTGTGTGCTACTGACTGCACCTGCTGTGGGTATTGCTGTGCTGCAATTAGATAAGACCATAGTCAAGGGAGATAGCTGGTAGTTCATCGTCGTCAGCTAAATAAATGATTCAGAAACTCAGATGAATATGCGGAAAAGAGGGGGAGTTGTTTTTCTACTACCCAGATAATCATCCTCTGCATTGCATCCGACTTAGACCAGCTTGCATAACTGAGCTAAGACAGCTTGCTTGTGTTCCTGAATGGCATACAGATTTGATTTCCACATTACACTGATGAAGACTTGGAATTCCTTCCTTGGCTGGATTTTTCTTTTTCTTTTCCTTTTTTAACCTAGCGTTCAATTTCTTTATTGCAGCCTGTCACACACATTCACAAGCACTCAAAAAGATGCATTAATCAATAAGAAACAGAGATCAGGAAAAATAACTTCATTGCTCCATTATAAATCCTACCTGATTTATGAAGGAGTTGTTGAACATGTGCTCTGTTATCCAGTCATGGTGCCTGTTATATAAGAACAGTGACACGGGTGGGCAATGGTGTTAGAGAGAGGAAGAAGGAAAAGACCTGCAGCCTCTGGCACAGAATCCATTGAGAGGAAGAAAAGGAGCAGAGCTCTTCCTCAATTAGATCACCTATATGGGTGAGTCACCTTGCTAACATTTGATATGGCCCCACTTAAAAATTCCTCAGATACTATCAGGAGGTGAGTCGGCACTTCCTGTTTGGCTTGGAAATGCAGCTCTGTGAAGAGCTTAAATCCTGTGCATCTGTGCCAGTTGAACGAGTCAGAGTTAGGTGGGCGCCTGGTGCCCGTGGCTCACTCCTATAATCCTAGCTACTAAGGAGGCTGAGATCTGAAGATCATGGTTCAAAGCCAGGCCAGGCAGAAAGTCTGTGAGACTCTTATCTCCAATAAAAACCACTAGAAAACTGGAAGTGGTGTTGTGGCTCAAGTGGTGGAGCACTTGCCATGAGCTGAAGAGCTAAGGGATAGGGCCCAAGCCCAGAGTTCAAACCCCGTGACCGACAAAAAAAAACAGAGGTGGGAATTTTAGAGCTAAAAGTAACATCAATTTGTACAAAATTGGTCACCAGTATATTATACCTACCTTGAATTTTCCACTGTCTCAGTAGTCCCAGGCAGCGTGGTAGCAGGGACTTTCCTGCTTGGCCTCTGCCAAGAAAGATCCCTCACTTCCTATGTCCCTCATGTACCCCAGTGGGATCATCATGTTCCCTGCTGTGGCCTTTTGATTGTCCCATTTGCCTGTGAGCCATAGTGGCTTGTTTATTTTGTCACAGACTTCATTCACTTGAAAGACACACATTAGTGTAAGTTAATATTCAATGTGGGGGGAGTGAGAAATTTCTAGCAGAGGATAAATTCGTAAGCCACATTTGAATGGCATTCACTTTTGAAGTCAGAGGAGTCACCTTCTCATTTTGGAAAGTTAAGATTGGTCAGACCCAGGACCTGTTTCCTGGTCATCAGTGTGGTAGCAGTTCTCCCATAGGAGCCGCCCCAGGGCTGACCTGGAGCAGCGTGGGTCACAGCACAGGAGAAACGTGCTCCCTGTACCTATGAGGTGCACCTTTAAAAAAGGTGTTCCCTTTAGAAAAGGATTCTTTATTTTTGTTAACAATGAGCAGTGCTGCAGACATGAAATTTGGCTTTCAAAAAGAGGTAGATTCTAAGACATCCTATAATCCACATTATAAATATCAAGATTTAATAAGAAAAATATTTGAATTACTTTTTTTTAAAAAAGAGGTACAGTCTTTTCCTCCAAATACCCAAGTTTTGTGTGTGTGTGTGTGTGTGTGTGTGCACACGCACACACACACTGATACTGGGGCTTGAACTCAGCTTGCCTCAGCTTTTTGCTCAAGGTTAGTGGTCTACCTACCATTTGAACCACAATTCTACTTCCAGTTTTTGCTGGCTAAGTGAAGATAAGAGTCTCATGGACTTTCCTGCCTAGGCTAGCTTCAAAGTAACATCCTCAGATCTCAGCTTTCTGAGAAGCTAGGATTACAGGCCTAAGTCATTAGTGCCCAGCATGGTACTCAGCATTTTTTAAGAACATTTTAGAAATCTTAGTGCCCAGTCTAAAACTTGGAGAAAGTGTCTATGGGCAGTCTCTGCAAAAGAGGAAGTTTGCTAAAGAATATATGGGGATGTTATATGTAGAGTTCATACAGATTTACTCATTGAGTTGCCTATTCATTAACCTTTAGCTACACAGTCCCTACATAAAGAAGAAATGTCACTGAACATTCTTTATAACGTACATAGATACCTGACTCCTTCATAAGCTGTATAACCTTGACTGTGATAACTTAATATAGATGGTGAAAGGAGTAACAGTAAATCCCTTTTCCACTTGTAGAACACATGCTTCATAGTTATCTGGTGTCCTTAAATTCCTACAGAACTTCTGCACCACATGAGACACTTTATGTGATAAATGATTGGGAATGTGGTGAAGGTCATGTGAAACATGTTATCAGTCTCTCTGGTCTCAACCTAGGTTTGATGGGGGGGCAGGGTAGTTAACTTTTAATGGAGTCACACTCCATTGCTTCTTTAAATTGTACATTCCCAATTAATATAATGTCACTTGCCTTTTGCTACTTACAGGATTAAAAAGAAAAGCTTGTGTGTCATTTATTTAGTCCCCTTCTAGTAAATTTTTCTCTCCCTCCCCTTTTTGCTTTTTTTTTTTTTGCGCTGGTATCAGGGCTTGAACCCAGTGCTTGGGCACTGTTCCTTAGCATTTTCACTTAAGGCTAGCACTCTACTACTACTTGAGCCACACCTTCAATTCAGCTTTTTTGGTGGTTAATTAGAGATAAGAGTCTCATGGATTTTCCTGCCCCAGCTGCCATGATCCTCACTCAGATCTCGGCCTCCTGAGTAGCTAAAATTACAGGCTTGAGTCACCAGCACCTGGCCTTAGTGTAATCAGCTGCTTCCACAACAACATAAAAGGCCTTCCTTTCAGAACACATTAACAAAGCCTCTGCTTTTCTTTTTGACCAGACTGCAAAGGTGACACTCTTGAGGGCTTATTGTGTTGTGCATTATTTGAAATGCAAATCTGCTAAATTTTCTGTGTGTATTGATGGTTGTTCCGCCGCAAGGTTGCAAGTACAGTGAGATGTGCTGCTGGGAACCACAACCCAGAGGTATCTTAGCTAGAGACATCCAGCCATAGCCACTCTAGCTCATTTTTATGAAACCCAATACTTAGCAGCTTTAGTGAAAGCTGCTCCTGGCTGCCTGGGTTTATTTTTGAAATTCCACTTTACTGAGTTATAATGCGCTTGTTCATAGCTCTCCTCTTTAGTCATTTCTTTCTGCCCCTTTCACACACACACCCTCGCTGCACATTTACAGCTTCTAGTGTGATTCCTGAATTTTAATTCCTTGCCCAAAATAGCTGGAGATGTTCATGTGTTGAAACTAAACTGTGCTGACAGGCATTAGAAACAATAAAAGGCTTTACTTTTTATATGATTTAAGTAAAGCATTGAGCATCTTTAAGAGAACTGAAAAGAACTCTGACTTAGAGAGGGGGAAGAAAGAGTGGAGGAGGCTGAGCTAAAACCTAGAGTGACTTGCTTCTTCCTTAATTTGGCTGTGAACCCGCCTCCAGTGCTCATGTCTAAGCTTAGTATGCTGGAATCTCCATCATCTTCCTCAAAAAAAGTTAAAATAGCACTCTGAAACATTTCTTCCATCACCTCCAAAATTAGTAAAAACGGGTTCGAAGTCCTTTTGTCCTCAGCATCCTTTTTGGCTTTATTCTTGATGACTGTCAGGCTATCAATGTTCTCAAATTAAGACACTCTGGTGCTGCTCATAAAGATGATTTCTTAAAACTCATCATTCTGCATTTCAGGGAGTTTTCAAATTTCCTGGCATCACCCCCAGCAGTTGTGGACTGAAAATCTTTACTTGGTAATCCTGCAGGTCAAATCCAAATGTCACCTTCGGCATTCGGATAATTCACACTTACTGAAGAGAGCACTCTGTCCAAGACAGAGTGTGAGCTTGTCACCCTGTCAAGATCTCATTAGCGATTTAGAGGTGGAAATTGCTTCAGGTCCCAGTTGTGCTTTGGATATGCTTAAGCAGGGAGACTGAGGAAGGTGGGGAGGGTGGAAGGAAGCTAATTGCAGCAGTCCCAATAGTCCTCTGTTATTTTTGTGTAGCTGCTGAATAACCTGCAACCACAAGTTCTCCCTCTGAGGCTGAAAAAGAGGCTAACTTGCCTGGTGCTGGTGGCTGGTGCCTATAATCCTACTTAGGAGGCTGAGAGATCTGAGGATTCAGATTCAAAGTGAGTTTGGCAAGAAAGTCTGTGAGACTCAAATTACCACTAAAGAGAGGGAGAGGGGGAGAGAGAGAGAGACAGAGAGACAGGAAGAGAGAGAGAGAGAGAGAGAGAGAGAAAGAGAGAGAGAGAGAGAGAGAGAGAGAAAAGCTGGAAGTAGAGTTATGGCTGAAGTGGTAGAGTTCCAGTCCTGAGCAAAAAAGCTAAGGGACAGAACTCAGGCCCTGAGTTCAAGCCCCACTATCAACATACACAAAAGAGGCTTATTTGTGTGCCCCTGGCTGAGGGAGTTTCTTATGTGCTGGCTCCTTCAGGGTGCCACTTTTCTGCTCACCATTTGTGTAGGCCCATTTTCCAGAAGAGGAAACTGAGTTGCGTAGAGTTAGGAACTTACCTCTGCCAAAGTCACACATCAACACACAGCTCCTACTCAGATCTCTTCCCCTCCATTGATTTTGTCTTTTGGTTTATTCAAATACCATGGTTTGAACTCAGGGTCTTTTGCTTGCTTGTTGTTTGCCTGGCTGGCACTCTACCACTTGAGCCATACCTCCAGCTTGGTTTTATGTAGCTCTGGTCTTCTGAATAAATGTCTCCTTATTGCTTGAGTTGACCAAGTCAGGCCAAAAAGTATGACCATAAAACGTGTTTGTTTGTTTTTTACTTCAGTCATGCCAGATTTTTTTTTTCCAGTACTGGGTTATGAACTCAGAGCCTCATGCTTGCTAGGCTGACATTCTACTGTTGAAGCATGCCTCCATCTCTTTTTTGCATGGGTTATATGTATAGGGTATCATTTCCTGCCTAGCATGTGTCATTACTGGGATGACAAGCACATACTATTTTGTCCAGTTTCCCTCTGTTGCCGTTTCTGACTAGGCTGGCCTTGAACCGCCATCCTCCTAATCTCAGCCTCCTGTAGTAGTTAAGGTTGCAGGTGTGAGCTACCAGTGCCTGGATATGCCAGATTTTACTTACCTTCACAGACAAGTTTTAATCACCCCAAATAAGTTGTTTAACAAATGATTTAGGGCACTTAGGAAAGTGAAATTCTCCTCAGTGATTTGCCACTGGTTATATACTTCTTCCCTTCCCCTTCCTTCTCTTCTTTTGTCTTTTCTTCTTAAAACAGGGTCTCAAATTTAGCCAAGGCAGGCCTTGAATTTTTAAGTCTTACTGCTTAGGCATTCTAAGTGCTGAATTTAAGTACTACCTGTCAATTTAGAACTCAAAAGAGTTCTAAAGCCAGGCACTGGTGGCTCACGCCTGTAATCCTAGCTACTCAGGAGGCTGAGATCTGAGGATCATGGTTCAAAGCCAGCCAGGGCAGGAAAGACCGTGAGACTCCTATCTCCAATAAACCACCAGAAAACCGGAAGTGGTGCTGTAGCTCAAGTGGTAGAGTGCTCGCCTTGAGCTGAAGAGCTGAGGGTTAGCGCCCAGGCCCAGAGTTCAAGCCCTATGACCGACCAAAAAAAAAAGAGTTCTAAATATGATGTTTGATTATGTTGCATAAAATGAAAATAATAACTATAATTTCCCAGGAGCTTGTACTCAAACGTATAAATACGTATGTTTTATTTAAAAAATGAAGACAAACCAAAAACTCAAAACACACACACACACACACACACACACACACACACACACACTCACACTCTTGTCGGAAACAGTGGCTATACTTGTGTATTGTAGACTTTCTAGTCTAGCTATAATTGTGACTTTTTAAAAAAAGAAAACCTTTGTAATATTATTAGATTTTGAAATTAAGGTTGGAACTTGAGAGTATTTCCTTCTTACCAAGTCTTTCAGCTTGACCTGTATGTCATTCTACAGAGTACAGAAAAGATGGCTTTAGAAAGGCCATCCAACAGAGGAGAGAAGCTAATTATTTCCATTTTTCGCAACTCAAGTTGCAGAAAGAAAACAGTCCTCGGAGAGGTGGCAGTTTCCTGTGTGATCAGAAAGAAGGCAACATCCGTCCCTTGCCCCACCAGGGTGCCCTCCGAGTGTCCCGGCCTGTGTCCATGTGGCCCTGCGTGGACACCGACTCGGTCGCATTTGAAGATCGGCCACTTTCCAAGCTGAAGGAGTCAGACAGGTGCTCGGCCAGTGAGAACCTCTACTTGGATGCCTTGTCCCTGGATGAGGAACCAGAGGAGCCGCCACCCTGTAGGCCTGAGAGGGAGTTCAGGAATTGCCTGCCTGAGGTCAGCCTGAGTTTTGTACATCTTGGTCACCCTCTCCAGAACAAGGGAACTGTCATTAGAACCAGCCAGTTCCTGGCAGAGCCATCTGGCAGGCTCTGTGACATCCTGTGAATTGTAAGAAAGCGAAGTCTTCTCACGGGGTCAGAGCCTCTAACCTTCCTGCGTTATCTGTGGCCAGTTTCCCTTTGCCACTTTGTTTTGGGCGTAGAAACACTGAACTAGTGTCCTGTGTAAGATCAAGCTCTCAAGACTGAGCATTTCCAGCACCACGCAGGAGGAAGTAGATAATTCTGGAAAGTGTATATTTTCGTTCTTGAAACTATAGTATATTGTTATTAATTTTCTAAACGTAATAACAAAATAATTTGTACTAAGGAAATTTCTTAACATTGGGAAATAGCAAATATTACTGAATAAACTCATATTAGTTTTATTCTGACAAATGGGTAGGGGACCAACAGTCAGAAGCTCCATATAAATTAGATATCAATTGGGTGAATTGAGCTAAGTTCTGAAATTTCCACAGCATGGTATGAGGTATTCATTTGGTATGGATGATATCATTTTATTTTTATAGCAATTTTTATTGTGATTAAGTGATTACATACATTTCACAAATTTTACAATATTGTGAGATAGTGATACTTAGAGTCACAAACACATTCTAATCTTCATGGGGCAAATTGTCTTTATCGTGGTCTATATGTTATATCATTTTCAAAGACAGGTCCTAGGGAACATTACCTATAGATCGAGTGTCCATTATTCAAAATGCTGGGACACAGAAGACTTTTAAACTTGGGGGTTTTGTGGAGTTTGGAATATAGTCATTTATATGCAGATGTGACCCAGGTCAAAACAAAAACCATTTGTGTCTCTTATATACTTAATATGCATTATTCATAATTTTGTTCATGAAACAAATGTCAGCACTGAAAGAGTCTCAGGTTTTGGAGTAGCTTGGATTTTGGAGTTTTGGATTATCTATAGCAGTGAGATCAAGTGCTTGTCCTCCACTCTACTTGTCAGATTGGAGGATATCATCATCTATAGGCCATTTCTGGTGGTCCAATGTCAGAGCAGAATGGACATAGGTCTGGGTGGGAACACTGTGTTCTGTTCCCAGTGTTAGTGACTAGGGCTGCCCAGAGGTGAGGGCATGCTCACCTATTAGTAGTACCCCCCTTCAGTATGGACTGTCCTGAGGATTATGGTTCCTTCGCTATCCAAGGCTTGCTTCTTCAAAACCTTATCAGTGCACAAGAATATTTTCTCAGTAGGCAAAATTTGTGTCCGTGTTCTCTGCCAGCACAGATTTCCGTCTCTTCTTCCTAGGGGAAATCACTAAGTGCCCAAGCCTAAAGATGTCACACTGACTCCCATATGCATATGTAGGAGAAGAGACATAATTTGTTACCATATTTATCTCCTTTTCCCCTGTTCCCATCTCCTTCTCCCTTTTCCTCTTCTTTTCCTCGCCAGCCCCCTCCCCTCCCCTGCCAACATTCAGGTCACAAGAAGCTAGTTCTGAAATCCATGCAGTGTAGAAGGCCTTTAGGGAAACATAGAAGTTCCTCCAGGACAAGGCAGCCTTTCTTACGCAGAAAGGCTTCTCCCTTGACTGCAGAAGCTCCAGCACCCCTCATCATGCTCTGGGCTCTGCTTCTATTGTTGTATTTCAAAGGATCTGGGGCAGGAGCACTGTTGACGAACACTTGGCTCAGTGTACATTTTCAATGGTGTCTTCTCAGGAGGGTGGAACAGAACTACTCATTTTAGCCTAGGCAAGGCTCCTAGACAGCCCAAATCAACTGATTCTGATGAGCTGATTTCTTCCTTACAGGATGAAGAAAATCATAAGGGAAATCTTCAAAGGTAAGTGTAATATGAAAATAGAGATTATATATATATTATATATATTAGAGATTATATATATTATAGATTATATATATAATATGAAGATAGAGAAAAATAAATGTGTCTTCCCATGGAGCATTTGTATATAGACACTTAAATAATTGTTTTTTTATTATTCAATTAATATGTATTTTTTTAGGATAAGCAGCAAAAAGCCTAACTACAGTTGTATGTATAAAGGACTGCTAAGTTCAGTGGGTTTTGAAAAGTCTGTGAGAAATCTCTCTTCATGTGAAGTTTGGAGAAATGCATTTTATACACTATAGATTTTAAAGTTCTAGTAGGAAGATTTCACTACAAGTTTTTCCTGACAGTAATCCCTCCCTGCAAAAATTGCATGGCGGCTGATCGTGCTGGTGTTGGTTACATACCAGTTTTCTTATTTCCAGTCTTGCTCTCTCTAGCTTTACTTCTTTACTCTAACTGAATACGTTTCCACTACTCAGGGATTTGCTGTTTCCACCACTCCTCGCCCCTGACTTTCTCATGAACGTGGAGTGTGTGAATGACTGTCTCTTGCCCATTCTGAACATCAGATCCATATAGCCCCTAGAGCTACCTGGTACTTTTCTGTCCCTCGCTCTGTCTTTCTCTGCTCATTCTCAGGTACTTAAAAGGCAACACCTGAGGGCTTAGGCTCCAGATGCTTCTGCTTCTCACTAGCCCCATTATGTTGCATTGGTTGGCAAACTGGTTTTGTTTTTGTTTTTGGTCATGAGGCCTGAACTTTGGGCCTGGGCTCTATCCCCCAGTTCTTCGGCTCAAGGCTAGCGTTCTACCAGTTGAACCACAGCACTACTTCCGGCTTTTTCTGTTTGTGTGGTGCTGAGGAATCGAACCCAGGGCCTCATGCATACAAGGCAAGCACTCTTCCACTGAGCCACTTTCCCAGCCCTGCTGAACTTTTCTGATGCTCAGTTTTCAGCTTACACATGATAATGCACATGTCCCTGATATAGGAGAATCAGTGAACAGTGATTAGCTTTTGTCCCCTACTCATGTCAGCAGCCTCAGTGTCTGGGTCAGGGTCAGGATTACCTTCCTTTACCACCCAGCCTCTGGCTTTGCTATTTCCAGTAAGAAACATCTTACTTAAGCTAGGTGCCATTCGCTTATGCTTGTAATTCTAACTAGTCAGAAGGTTGAGATCTGAGAATCACAGAAGCCATCTTGGGCAGGAAAGACCATAGACACTCTCTGTCTCTCTGTCTCTCTGTCTCTCTTTCTCTTTCCATATATACATATATACATATATATATATATATATATATATATATACACACATACACACACACACATACATACTGTACAGAGGGGTTACAGTTACATGAGAAAGGTAAGGAGTCCATTTCCTATTGAACATTGTTACCCCCTCCTTTGTTTTTCCCCTACCACTTTGCTCCCCACTTCCCTGGTCATAGATCTTTATCTCCAATTTACCCCTAAAAAACTGGAAGTGGAACTGTGGCTCCAGTGGTAACCTAGCCATGATGAGTAATACACTCACCATCTTACGTATGTACTGTAACCCCTTTGGACATCACCTTGACAATAAAATTAAATTTAGGGGGAAAAACCCCAAAACTAATGGACAGCTCCCAGGTCCTGATTTCAAACTCCAACACTGGCATCAAAACAACAACAGCAAAATACAAAAATATACTTATTTCTGTTAATTTCAAAAGTAATCCATGCTTGCTGTAAAGTGTAAGCAGCATCAAAATGTCTGAAATGGAAATGGGATGGTGCTTCCTGACCCCTTTCCCCTCTGTTTCTCACTATTGGGTAGGTTTCCTCCATACTTCTTGCTTCTGTATGTGCTTCCAATTCTTGTGGTCTTATTTTGTTTGCTTAGCCAATACTAAGGTAGAAGCCACTCTTTTCTCTGATATTTTCTGTACTGCTATGTCCAATTGAGTCCCAGAACATGAAGACCAAATCCATATCTGCCCCAGGTCCTGTGCACTAGTGGTCCAGTAGATGGCTTAGAGCAGAACCCCTATTCTGGCTTCCTCGTCATATACTTGATCTCAAACCTCTTTGGCAGTCCTGGGCTGGTGTAGAACCCTAGGAAGCTTCCCTTGGGAGGCAAGGGAAACATTAACATATCCCATAAGAAACTAGTCTTGTTTTGGAGGCAGTGAGTCTGTCCAACTACCCTCCCACCCGACTCCAACTGGAAGGCTCCAGGCCACAGTTTCTGTTCCCCAAGTTACTGGACATAGCCAGTCCCAAGTCTCCGTGCCGATCCCTTCTGTGGCCTAGTAGGTGGATAATCTGTCTGACACTTCAGCAGACCCCCAGCCTGACAGATATGCATCCTAGTACCTCTGTAGTGGCTGCAGGGCAGGGGTGCAGGGTGTAGGGAAATTCCATGAATTTCTGTTGAGATGAATCTATGGAACTGGTACTCACATTGAAGGAGTGGACACCCAAACCATGTGCATCAGGCAGCAGCTTAACATGCACTGCTTCTTGCTTTGGCTTATCTCTTTACCCTTTAGTTGTGCTCACATGTCTAGGGAAGATTTTCTCCTCTTTGGGACATAATGGAGGAGCACAAACAGCTACCCCAAAAGACTTGATCATAAAGAAGGCAGAGAAAGCAAGCTGTTGGTAAGTTTGGCAGAGCCAGATAGAGTTGTCTGAAATATTATTTGATACACTTCCTCCTTTCTCTCACATCTTCCAAGTGACCTTCCAAGCAGTAGTCCTGTAAGTGCATAGAGGACCAGGGCAAGGCTGGCCAAGTGAACAGAGACCTCAGATTGTAGCTCTGTGCCACATTCCCTCTTTCTGCTCACAATTTACTGTAGTGAGGGACACGGAATGTTCACATCCATCAGATGCTGGTAATTAGTAAGTCACAGTTGGCTGCAACGGAGCTACTCACCGGGCATGGAGAGCCAGGGCTCACCCAGGGGGAAGTGTGATGGCTGTGCAGCCCACCTTCTACTCATTTCCTCAGCAGTTGGGGGCTGACTGTATTAAATCCTCACCAATGCAAGCTGTAGGGGAATACCTGTAAGGGCCAGGTGGGGCTTCCTGGTGGCTACTGACACCCTCTGCTTTCGGCCTTTTTCAGAGCCATGTCTGTGTCCTGCATGTCTGAATTCCAGCGTCTCATGGATGTTTCTCCCTTCCTGCCTGAGAAGGGCCTGCCACCTGCCAGCAGCAAGGAGGATGTCACCCCACCCCTGTCTCCTGACGACCTGAAGTACATTGAGGAGTTCAACAGCAAGAGCTGGGACTATACACCCCCTAGGGCTGGGACTGACAGGCCTCAGGACCTCTGGGCAGATCGGACCGAGGTGGGGCGGGCAGGACACGAGGCCACAGCAGAGTCTTTCCCCGACTCCTCCTGGTATCTGACCACAAGTGTCACCATGACCACAGACACTATGACCAGCCCTGAGCACTGCCAGAAGCAGCCCCTGCGAAGCCACGTCCTCACTGAACAATCTGGGGTGCGAGTGTTGCACAGCCCACCCGCTGTCCGCAGGGTGGATACCATTGTGACAGCTGGCAGTGAGGGCCGGAGCCGGCTGGACCCTGAAGGTCCCTTTCCCACAGGCAGGGCCAGAGGGGGCCTGGGAGATGCCAGGGGGGGCCATCCTGAGCCCGGGCTCAGCAGGTGGCCTTGTGCTACCTCCAGACACCCCAGAGACTTCACGGAAGGGACTCTCCGGCCCCTTGATGGCCCCCTATGCCCCTCTCTAGGGTTTGCACCCCCACTGCACAGCCTGGATATGTCTAAGAACATGAGTGACGACATGAAGGAGGTGGCCTTCTCCGTCAGGAGTGCCATCTGCTCCGGTTCCACCGAGCCACAAGTCAGGGACATGGCCTGCCAGACCAATGGGTCCCGGACAGCAGGGACGCAGACCATCCAGAGCATCAGTGTGGGCCTGCAGACTGAAGCCCTGCGTGGCGGCGGCGTCACCAGCAGTCCCCACAAGTGTCTCACGCCAAAGGCCGGGGGCGGCACCACACCTGTGTCTTCTCCTTCCCGCAGCCTCAGGAACAGGCAGGTGGCCCCTGCCATCGAGAAGGTGCAGGCCAAGTTTGAACGCACCTGCTGCTCCCCCAAGTATGGTTCACCCAAGCTGCAGCGGAAACCCCTCTCCAAAGCAGAACAGCCAAACAGCCGGGCCTCACCAGGGTTGGTCCAGAAAGGGTACAGCGAGTCAGCCTGGGCCCGCTCCACCACCACAAGAGAGAGCCCTGTGCACACCACCATCAATGATGGCCTTTCTAGCCTCTTCAACATCATTGACCACAGCCCTGTGGTACAGGACCCCTTCCAGAAGGGGGTGAGGGCCGGGAGTCGGTCTCGCTCAGCTGAACCCCGACAAGAGTTAGGCCCGGGCCAGGAAACAGGCACCAGTTCCCGAGGACGATCACCTAGCCCCCTTGGGATGGGCTCAGAGATGTGCAGAGAGGACGGGGGAGAGGGCACACCAGTGAAGCAGGACTTGTCTGCTCCTCCTGGTTACACACTCACTGAGACTGTGGCCCGGATTCTCAACAAGAAGCTTCTGGAGCATGCCTTAAAGGAGGAGAGGAGGCAGGCCACCCATGGCCCTCCCAGTCTTACCAGTGACAGCCACACAGGAGACTCAGCCACGGCTGAGCCAGGGTCCATGGAGGTAAAGAATGCTGAATGGCCACACCCTTTCCCCCCAGCTCTTCATTTAGCTACTGGGCATGTGGATGAGACCCAGGGTGAAACCTGGGAAGTGATTTCAGGAGTCCCTGGAATCCATGACGGTTTACTGTACTCTGGGGAGGAGCAGGGTATACAGGAGAATGAGATAGGTCGAACCATGGATCCTAACACTTTGTGAAGACCAGTCATTTTCCTGTCCTCAGAAAAATCATGGAGGGCATGGTTTGATCCAGGCTTTCTGTCTTTTGGTATCTGGGCCTACACTTGGGGCATAGTGTACCCTCTTTCTGCATGACTAGGAGCATGAGAACACTAAGAGAATGTGCAAAGGGTGTGCATGAGAGTGAGTGTGAAAACAGCATGTGTTAAAAGTGTAAACTGATTATCTGAACACTGAAAAATGAGTGTGTGAAAGCTATGTGCAGTGAATGTATATGAAGAGCTGCATGTGTGAAGACTGAATGGAGTGTGAACTCTGAAAGCTAAGCAAGTGTGGAAACTGCATGTGTGAAATGAGTGTGTGAACACTGAAAAATGACTGTGAGGGCTGGGAAGGTGGCTCAGTGGTAGAGCGCTTGCCTTGCATGCATGAGGCCCTGGGTTCGATTCCTCAGCACCACATAAACAGAAAAAGCCGGAAGTGGCGCTGTGGGCTCAAGCGGTCTAGTGCTCGCCTTGAGCTGAAGAGCTGAGGGACAGCGCCTAGGCCCAGAGTTCAGGTCCACGACTGGCAAAAAAAAAAAAAAAAGAAAAAGAAAAGAAAAATGACTGAAAGCTATGTTCACCAGGCATATGTGAAGATGGAACTGAGTGTGAACACTGAAAGCTAAGCACGGGTGAAACAGCAGGCATGGAAACTGCATTGTGAAATGAGTATGTGTGAAAACCGTGAATGTGAGAAATGTGTAAGCGCTGAGTGTGTAAAAATTGCAGCTGTGTGTGTAAACTGCATGTGTCAGGTTTTGCATGTCACAGATCTCAAGTGGGATTATTGAAGGGAGCCAGAGAACATCTGGGCCACATCAGGAGCATGTGTCTCATGAGGAACTACTACTGTATTTGGCATGGACCCAGTGTTGGTATAAGCCAGCAGTCTGGCATCTTAGTCTCACCTTCATTTCAATGAATCCCCCTTGCATTAAAATCAGATGAAACAAATGGGCGCCATCAAAATCCGGCCTTTGTGCAGGATGATGCTGACTGTTCCCTTGACATCGTGCGAAAGTCAGTCATTCCCTGAGTTTTATCCATTGCGTATCCCCACACTGGTGTCATACCTCTGTGGAAAAACTTCCATTTCCACCTCCAGGATGAAGTCTGACGGTGGTGACAAATGAACAGCTGATGTTGGTCACCCAGGGAGGTGGCTTCCCTGTGCTGACTGGACAGTGCATGCCTATACACATGCCACCTTCCAGGAGCCCAGATGAGCCCGAGTCACATGAACATTGTCCAGGCCTGGGTGGGCCAGCTGACAGCCAGGGTCAGAAGAAGGCAGGACAGCAATAGGGCCACTGCTGGGCCACACTACTGCTTCCCTGTCACCCCTGAGCAGCCACGGCTTGAGCAGTAAGGAGGGAAAAAAAGGTGTATTCATGGGTCACCTGATCATACTTCCCATGGCATAAACATGGTGGGTAATGTTCCCAGTCCAACTTACCAAGGAATATTTAGCTCAGAATGCAGAGTTTCAATCTTAATTAGATCAAAGTATGTCAATTTGCCAATGGCATACCAATATGGTGATTCCATATGATTCTAGCTGATTCAAATATAGATGGTATACGGTCTACTGTCCCTAAGAGCTGAGCCTTAGTGATAAAGTCATTTACACCCTGTCTGAGCCAGACAGAAACGGCTAGGTAAGGCATTTCAGGTAACAACTGGAGACATCTTCGGTTACCCAAGTCCTGGGGAGCCCTCAGGTAAGTACAGATCATTTTGTATACAGTACACTACTTTTTTACACCTATGCAGAAATCAGTGAAAACTAGAGCTTTGTCCTAAAGCATTATTACCTGGCTGTGTCAATTTTTTTTTCAGCACTGGAGATTGAACCCAGGGTCTTTTTTGTGCAGGGCCCAAAGCCTTATGTGTATTGTATGTTTTAGGAACCAAACTTTCAGCCACTGAATGAGTTTTTCACAGTATGTGTAATGTAAAATAAATAGCTCAATGACACCACAGTGGTCTAAAGATGGTCATGTTCATGCAAAGCAGCATTGCTTTTGCCCTCGGCAGAGCATCACTGTACATTTTTTTTTTCTGTTGTGGGGCTTGAACTCTGGGCCTGGGCACTGTCCCTCAGCAATTCAGCTCAAGGCTAGCACTCTATCACTTGAGCCACAGCACACTTCTAGTTTTCTGAGTGGTTTATTGGAGATAAATGTCTCACAGACTTTCCTTGCCGGGGCTGGTTTTGAACGATGATCCTCAGATCTCAGCCTCCTGAGTAGCTAGGATTACAGGCATGAGCCACCGGCACCTGGCTTCACTTTACATTTTTGTCTCTCCTGTGTTTGCCAGCAGACAGTTTGGGGGCTCAGCACCTGCACAGACTTCCTGGCAATGTCTCAGTGCCATAGGCTTTTCCCTTTCCTGTCAAAAGCTAGCTTGTTCTAGATCCCAGCAGAATTACTTCGTTTGAACTGACTTTGTATATTAGGTTCCTTGAGAGGCACCTCGCTCCCACCCTCCATGAGACATCAACACTTCTAGCTCAGCTTTCCCAGCCTACGTTGTGTGGAATCCCTCCTAGACCTTTGCTCAGAGATCTTGAGCCCCAGGTAACGTGGGGGACAGGAAGTGTGCCTTCTGACTTCACTGTCATCTCACCAGCAAGGATGACATGGCCTAGTGTGGCATTGCAGAGAGCAGCTGTGTGTGAGGGGAAAGGGGTGCCACCTAAGGGGACATTATAGCACCAACAGTAGGAGTTCCATGGCTGTAAGTAGTGCAGCCCCTTTCCAGTACAGCAGTAGGGCTGCTCTCTTGCCATGCCTGGCAGAGACAAGTGCTCAGGGCATCTCAGGAAGCCTGGCAACAGCAAGGAGGTCCAGGGACTTCCTCACGGCTGTCTTCCCTCTGCAGCTGGTGGTGGAGGGCAGGCCGTGGCCTGAGCACTGAAGCCACCCTCCCACACTCCGTTTTCTCCTGGTGTCCCACTCTCTGTCACCACTCTTGATGTTAAACTTTGATTGCTCTCCTGTTTTTAAATACCCTTTCCAACCGGCTTGTTTTCTCTTCTTTCTGTCTGTCCAGAACCAAACTGTCTTACTAACTGCCCCGTGGGGACTCTAGTCCTGCCCACCTCACGCTGTAAGTGCCTCCTTCCTTCCAAGCTGTCCAGAGTCATGTGTGTAACTTGTCTGTCTTGTGCTTGGTGTCTGACATTCATCATCATCTTGGCACATTCTCTCCATGAAACCCTCTACATTGCCTCCAGGAGCAATCTGGCAAACCCAGACTCCTCCATTTGCCCTGCTCAGTGGTTGACTGCTTTGTGGGAAGATACTGTTGAGACTTCCTCCCTCCTGCAGTTTGCAGGGGTGTTGTCTGCATAGGGGTCTTGTCTGAGGGCATCTTATAGCCTTGTCTCTGCAGGCACCTAAGCTCCGACCACTCATCCACATTTAGGAATCATACGTACATTGCCAGATGCTGGAATTATGTTCTGAGACTTTGCTAGTTTTCTCAAGCATACCAGACAGAACAACTCCCAATGCATCTCATCTCAGATGAGACTATAGGTGACAGTTAAGTGACTGACAAATATTGGTCAAATGAATAAAGATCAAAGGCATCCCTTCTCTCAAACTCGAGAGCCTGAATTGAAGGATTCAGAAGGGTCTATTTGACTTCCCACCAAGGATAGGCACCATGTAATTCATCCACGGTCTTAACCCCCAAATTGAGTACAGCCTATGTAGTCAGCTATCTGATAAAATGTGTCCTTATGCACAAATGCAGAGGGTGTGGGAAGACCACTTCCAGACGAGCTGTGAGATCAGTACAGGCCATAGGCCCATGTGAGCCCTGCAAGGGCCTCTGGGGAAAGGCAGCATGGCTTGGTTATCTGTACAGGCAAATGCTAGTGACTTGGAGAGGGGTCCCCAGAAGCCCTTCCACCAAGTGGGGGTGGCAGCTAAATGAACTTGTAATGGCATTCTGATCAGTGCCCACCACCTATGCACACAACACTCAGCTCCACTTACAGTACTGTAAGAGAACACACACGTGCCCCAGGCGTGTGTCCTGTCACCCTGGCTTAGTTGGCACCTGTGGCGTGTTAGCCAGGGCTCCAGTCTGGTGCTCACTGTCCTATGCACATAAGTGCTTTGCTCAGACTCTGCTCCCATAGAGTGCCAACCCCACCCAACAGAGGCAGGGGCCCTGAAGGAACCATCTCCAGTGGCAACATCCCTCCTCCTGGCCACACAAGTCGTACCACCCTACCCCATCGCTCATCAGAAGCCTGTGGACCCATGCTGCTCTTAGGTTATACTGTACTTAATCATCTCCACACATCCTCTGCCATGACCCATCTTCCTAAATAGCATTGTTCACCCATGTAGTACTGTCATCTGTCTTTCCCGCCTTTCATTGTTCCCTGGCTCAGCTCTCAGTGGTCTTTTCCATCGCTTGCCATAACTCTCTAAATCCTCCAATTCACTTCCTGACTTTTGTGAGTCCTCATCCTCTGTCATTCCTGCTGTGCAGTAACTCTTGTCTTTCAGTTGTATGGTGCTCTACCATTGGAGCCACATCTCTGCTTTCAGCTTTTCGCTGGTTAATTGGAGTAAAAGTCTCACAGACTTTCCTGCCTGGGCTGGCTTCAAATCATGATTCCCAGATTTGAGTCTAGTGGCTAGAATTACAGGTGTCAGCCACTGGTGCCTGGTTTTGATGTTCTTTTAATTATAGGTGACTGGCATTGTGGCCAAGTGTGTCTCATATGATGAATGCTCAGAGCATTCAGGTGTCTGGAACATGGAATCACAAGTGCACTTGGATACCAATTTGTCAAAATGCTGCTATATTAAAGAATCACTAAAGAAAACTAGACCTCAATTAAAATTTCTGCCTGCAGCATTTTTTTTTTCATGTTGTGGGAGTTTGTTTAGCCTACTGCCAGTCAGCTTGGAATAAACAGTAGCAGAGTTCGTTGTAAGATGAGGCTTGTTGTGAATGTAGCTGACTGAAATCATAGTCTCTGTGAGCCTCTAATAGACTAAAGCCCTGCAGGACCAAAGGATCCTTCAAGAGACCCAGTGATGGCTCCGCTTAGGTGTGACTATGATGTGGTGGCCACAGTTGCTTGCCCTCTCTTGTATGTCCAGCCCAATTCTGGAGAAGTTCTGTGAGTAGGCCTATCTCACTGGTTTGCCGCATTCTGATAGTAATTTTTCCCATTCATATTCATTCATATTCAGAAGTCGCCCATAGTCTCTTCCATGTGACTTGCATCTGTTGGGACGTATGCTGGGAGAAATGATGCACTGGTGAGACTGCCCTGTCAGTAACACTATCTCCCCTTTCTTGACTCCAAAGGAACTACCTTGTTCTGCACTAGCACCATCCCTAGAGCCCTGCTTCTCCAGGCCCGAGAGACCAGCAAACCGTCGCCCTCCATCCCGGTGGGCTCCACCTCCCCCCACTGCCTCACAGTCTCAGTCACCCGGAGACCCAACACCCTTGGAGGAGCACCCTGACGAGGATCCAGCAGAGAAGCCACTCCCGTGACGCAAAGCTTGCATGGATTATCACAGAATAATTCACTGTGATTTGCATAACCACACCCTCAGCCCAAACTAAACTCTGCCCCAAAGGAGAGATGTGATTTTCTCAAGGTGGAAGAACGTTTTCAATGAACACACAGCTGCTGAATGTCCAACCCAGGAGACTCAGATGTTTCTAGAATGAAACAATAAATGTGCCTGTAATAACTTAATTTTTTTCATAGCTCAGAAAACTATTTTTGTCTCCATTTTTTACACCACAGTATATTAAATTAAAAGGTAAATAAGGTATAAATAGATTTAAAATATAAGAGTTTTTAAAAATGGACACTTTTAAGAGATACTGAGCACCCTTGCTGTCAGTCCTGACTGCCTCTCATATTTGCACTGTTCTGTTTTGATTGGGATTATCTCTATGTTGAATTTAGGATGTTTTAAGTTAATTTTATTTTGTCTGTGTTAATGATTTTGTTTTAGGAATTAAAAAAAAATGCTTCAGACTGTCTTATTTTGTTGTAGTGGAAAAGCCATGAAGCCAGTAGATCAGAGAGAGATTCTACAAGCTGGAGGGGTACAGGTCAACGGTTTTGAGAAGGTACAGAGTCCCCAAGTGGGCATAGAAAATTTGCTGTGTGGTCCACACCACCAGCTGCACGTCTTCGGGTGCATGTACATAACGCTGCACTGTCCTTGCGCTCACCCACCCGTGCACCGTCTGGTCCACTGTAACCCGTCGTGAAGTCCTCGTACTGTACTGTTACTGTTGGTCCCTTTGCATCGATGTAACAACAGCAACATTTTACAATTATTGTTCAAACATTAACTGGCAATGTACAGTGTTCACTCAACATTTTCTTTGTAAAGAAAAGCACTACAGGAATCCCGAGGATACCAATGGAGACAAACGGTGCCTCAGAGGGTCAGAGACCATGATGAAGTAGAAATAAAGCCTTTACAAGCCAGCAGCACAGTGTTGGGTCCTGTGTTTCATGTGGCCACTTTTCTGGGAAGCATTTTGTGGCTGAACGACTGAGAGAAAGGAGAGGCAGTGTGAGGAGGAAACAGGCAATGTGTCATAGGGCTGCACTATTTTTTTTTGGTGGGGGGGAGGTCCAGTCGTGGGGCCTGAACTCTGGGCCTGGGCACTGTCCCTCAGCTCTTCAGCTCAAGGCTAGTGCTCTAACACATGAGCCACCTTCCCAGCCCCAGGCTGCACTCGTGTGTGTACAATGAGGTCACTGTTTTACTAGACTCTATGGCAGGGTCATGGTAGAAATAAGCTTTATTCTCATCGCAAAACCCAAACTACAGAAGGACTGATAAGGTGCAAGGAAGCTGGTATCTGCTAGCCCAATGTGGGCAGTATCAGTTCTCTCCCTCAAGAAAGGGCATCTACCCAGATCATCATCAGTCAGGATGTGGGAAAGACACTTGCACGTCCATGTTCATTGCTGCACTATTCACAATAGCCAAGTTATGGGAACAGTCCAGATGCCCTACAACAGATGAGTGGATTACTGAAATGTGGCATGCATACAAAATGGAATTTTACTCATCCATTAGAATAAGATAATGCCATTTGCAGGGAAATGGATGGACCTAGAACAAATCATGTTAAGAGAAGTAATCCAAGCTCAGAGAGATAAATATTACATGTTTTCTTTCATACTTGGAAGTTAAAGCTGAAAGAAAACTGGACATGATAACCTATACAAGGCATCGCACACAGACTAAAAGAGGATACCCTTAGGGGAGGAGCACAAAGGTGTAACTTCTCTGAACATGTAAGATACCATCTATTGAAAGGAACTCCCGGAAATGGAAACATGTTTTTGTTGGTGGTGGTAGTGATGGTGTTTTGGTTTGGGGATTTTTCTTCTGGGGGATAAAAAGGAGGAAGGATGTGCAGAAAGGGAGGGAGGAAGTGTGAACAAATGCAATCATGTTATTCAGTATGCATGGGTGGGCAGGGACCGGAGAGGGAAACTGGAGCAAAACAAAGGAAAGAATGGCATTGTTCCAAAAAGGAAATATAAAGCCAAAGCCTAACTTTAATATTTCATGAATCCAACATTTCCTCCTTATCAAAATGAGCCTATGTAAGTTGGCTTCTTCCCAGTATTATCACAGCTGAACCTGTAAATAAATATTTCAAAGAACAAGTGTTGGTGAGAATACAAAGTGTAACCAACCCTGGGTTACAATTGGGTGGAGAGATTAAGTGGTGCAGCCAATGTGGAAGACAGCATAGTGGTTCCTCAAAAAGCTAAACGCACCAAATTATCAGAGGGTCCAACTATTCCACTGATGGTATGCGCGCAAGTCTGAAGTAAGGCATTCACACAGGCATTTGTACCCAAATGATCATGGTTTTATTATTCACAATAGCCAAAAGGTAGAAAGAGCCCAATAGCCATCAACTGGTGAATGGACAAATAAGATGTGGTGTATAATGTATGGATAACAGAATATTACCCAGACTTACAAAGGAAAGAAATTCTGATCCATGCTCTGATGTGGATGTGCATTGAAGACATCATGACAAGTGAAATAAGATAGTTATTGAATGGTCTCTAGGGGCTAAAGGGAGGGAGAGGTGAGCTTGTGTGTTATGAGGACAGAGTTCCAGGTGGGATGGTGAATCCTGGAAATGGAGAGTGACCATGGTGGCCCAGCAGCAAGCACTTGATGCCATTGAACCTCACCCTTGAAGATGGTTATGCTGTGTCATCTCTACCACAATAGAACCTTTTTAATAGAAAAAATACAGCTATAAACACCTCCTCAACAAATCAATATTTTGCAGGAATTGAGGATGTGGCTCAGTTGGTTTAGCATCTTGATGTCCTGGGTTCCATTCCCAGGATGACAACAAATTTTTATTTTGTGTCTACCCTGGGCTCATGGTAAATGCTAACAGTCAAGTCAGCATTCTTTCAGTTGGGAACAGTGAGCCAGCAAGGGGAGAATTCACTGGCTCTTATAACCAAAAGCTGCAAATGATGCCATCTGGATTCTGCTGCCTCCTGGCCTTGGTCTCCTCTGTGTTGTTTTACTCTCGGCCTCACTTCTCAATACTTGACAATAGTAGTCTCCAGCAGCTTCTATTAGCATAATGATTCCTCAAGGGAAAGGAGTCTCTTGCCAGGAACTTGAGCAAAAGCACAAGACTGATCCTCAGTGCTTTAGGTAAGTCCCATGTGGCCTTAAGCCAGCCAAAGTGACACACGGCAAGGACAAGTCAGGGAGGGTACCTGGAAGGCAGTGAAGATTGTATCCTACGGTGGGACTCACTACCCCAAGGGACAAGGAAAAGCTCTGGCCACTGGGGAACTTATATGATTAGGAGAGATAAAACTTGGAGGCACAGCCATGCACCAGTGGCTCACATCTGTAATCCTACCTGCTCAGGAAGCTGAGATCTGAGGATCACAGTTTGAAGCCAACCTAGGCAGGAAAGCTTTTAAGACTATCAGCCAAAAAAAAGCCAGAAGTAGAGCTGTGGCTCAAATGGAAAACCTCTAGCCATGAGCAAAAAGCTCAGAGACAGCACCCAGGCTCTGAGTTCAAGCCCTAGGACTAGCACGTGCACACACACACACACACACACACACACACACACACACACTCCCAAGTACACATAGAATTTAAAGATGATGTAGTAGAAATTCCCGGTGCAGGAGGCTTGGATTGATGCTGGCAGGGTAGGCATCTTTTCAGTGTGAAGTTGGAGAGGCAGGGGCGTCATTAAAAGCAGAGTCCAGCGGCTCAGGCTTATAATCCTAGTGCCTCAGGAGACTGAGGATGGCAGTTCAAAGCCAGCTTAGGTAGGAAAGGCCATGAGTCTCTTATCTTCCTTTAAGCACCCAAAAGCTAGAAGTGGAGCTGTGGCTCCTGTGGTAGAGTGCTAGCCTTGAGCAAAAAAGCTAAGGTAGAGCCCCAAGTCCTGAATGCAAGCCCCAGTCCTGGCACAGAAATAAATAAAAAGTAAGGCGTGGTCCAATGAGCAGTGGCATGCTAAGCTGGGCTGACACAGAACCTGTGTCATCAGGTGCCCTGGTGCTTTGCCAGCCCCTCTGGAACGGCTCCTCACACTTGAGTAGAGGAATTCTCCAGGCTTTTTATTGTGGAAACATTTGAACTTTCAAAGGCAAGGCAGGCCAGTAGCATGAAATTATTTTCCACTCTCCCTTCCAGATAAATGCCATCAGCCTTGTGGGCTTTATACGCCTGTGAAGACAGGGCAGCTGCCCGCAAGGGAAGGGCTCACAGGATCCTCCTGTTCATCTCTGTACCAGCCGCCATTCATGCCTTAGCTGCTTTTATGACCTAAAGAAATATGTAGCAGATTCCTGACTACTCAGCAGTTCTCCTGTGTGGGCATGGTGTGCCCTGCACGCCCCCTCCCCCCACCTCCCCTCCAGGGACTGGGCAGCATTGAGATGCTTCTTGTTCATTTGCAGTAAGAAAGGTGGTAGTTGCACATTCCACCCTCCTCTGCTTTTCCCTACCAGGAGGTAACTTGTATACTAAGGTTTTCAATATTTATGCCTCTGTCTTTATAGTTGGGCACATTATAATTCTAATTATTATTTTTTTTTTTTGTCGGTCATGAGGCCTGAACTCTGGGCCTGGGCACTGTCCCTCAGCTCTTGAGCTCAAGGCTAGCACTCTACCACTTGAGCCACAGCTCCAATTCCGGCTTTTTCTGCTTATGTGTGCGAAGGAATCGAACCTAGGGCCTCATGTATGCAAAGCAAACACTCTACTACTGAGCCAACTTCCCAACCCTCTAATTACTATTTGATACATGTTTTCACCCTTGTGTGTGTGTGTGTGTGTGTGTGTGTGTGTGTGTGTGTGTGCTTGTACTAGGGGCTTGAACTCAGAGCTTTGACTTATTTGCTCATGGCTGGTGTTCTATCATTTGCGCCACACTTCCATTTCCAACTTTTTTTTTGCTGGTTAATTGGAATAAGAGTCGTTCAAAAATGCCTGTCCTGGTTAGCTCTCAGCTCCAGTCTCAGCCTATTGAGCTGCTAGGATTATAGGCCTGAGTGACCAGTGCCCATATCCCAATTTTAGTTTTTAAAATTAGTTTTGAATATATTTAAGGCACACCACATGATATTTTGATAATGATTAATTGTAATAAAACAAATTACCATACTCATATGTCACATAGCAATGTCTCCCCCTATGTAGCAAGAATACCTAAATAAAATCTAGTATATTTTTCTTCCTAAACATGGCCTAAAACTCACTATAATGTAGCCCGTTTGTGCAAGCCTTGAACTCATTACCCTCTTGTCTCTTCCTCTTAAGTGCTGGTGTTATTGGTGTGTACTTCCAGGCCTGGGTGTAAAATTTAGTCATTTAGTAAAAACCTAAATAAGTGCAATGTCAAATATAATCTCTAGACTTTATTAAGCTTGACCAAGAGATGTATATTAATTTATTGTGTTCAAAAGCAACTGAAAAAATACGACTATAATTTGCTATTCTCTAATTCATTGCTTTAAAAATTGTGGTAAAATACACATAATGTATATTTCCCATTTGATCCATTTTAATGTGTCTGATTCAGTGACCCTTAGTATATTGACAATGCTGTGAAGTCACTACCTATTGTCTTCAAGATTGGTTTCATCAGCCTGAAGGAAACCCCATAGACATGACACTCACTCCCCGGCATCCCCTTCCCAAGTCTACTTTCTCTGTGGATTTGTTTACTTAGGAAATCTCTTGTGTCTGCCTATTTAGCATAAAGGCTCCAAGATTCTTTCATTTTATAGCATGTACAGGTACTTTTTTCTCTTTTATGGCTGGATAATATTCTACCATTTGATAAATTGTATTTTATTTATCTATTCAGCAGTTGATGTTGAAGGTCTATTTTTAAAATAAAAGTAAACCTTTGGTTACCTGCCTTTAAACAGCCTTGAGCATTCCCCTCCAGACACCAAAAGACAATTCACAATGAATAATCAGGACACACATCAAACCCTTTACATGGCATCTTTAATCTTTCTTGTTTCTAAGGGACCCCATACATATGCTGGCCAGGGTTTTCTTTGATTGAATTTAGGCCTTTCAGCAGTGGGGGTGGGGCTGGGGGTAGGGCTGGTGTTGTGTGTGCATGCACACATACCACTTCTGGAACTTGAACTCAGGGCCTATGCATTCTCCCTTAGCTTTTTTGCTCAAGGCTGGTGTTCTGCCACTAGAATCACAGTCTACTTCCAGCTTTTTGTAGTTAGTTGGATATAAGAGTCTCACAGACTTTCCTGCCTGGGCTGGCTTCCAACTGTGATCCTCAGATTTCAGCCTCCTGAGTAGCTAGATTATAGGTGAGAACCACTGGTGCCAATCTCAGCAGTTTGTTTTTTGTTTTTGGTAATGATCCTGAGGCTTGAACGCAGGGCTTGGGCACTGTCCCCGAGCTTCTTTGTGTCAAGGCTACACTCTGCCACTTGAGCCATAGCATCACTTCTGACTTTTTCTCAACAGTTCATGGGTGTTAAGAGTCTCATGGACTCTAAGCTAGACATGGCTAGTTCCAAATATTCCCTCCCAACTCCCCAAAATTTACAGCAATAGTTGCTAAGGTGAGCTTACTCTGCATATTACCTACAGCAAAACTAGTAGGGCTCTACTACTTTTCTGTTTAGTTAAGAAACAACATGGTTTATTCAGATTTTTTTTCTAGGTTTCAAAAGGGATAATGTATTCTTTAGCATTTTCACTTTACTTAGGGAGAGTCAAGTTCTCAAGCCTCTTAAGGAGAAAAAAAGAATTATGACTTTTGTTATGAGATGCATGACCAAGAAGCCTTCCTGGGAAGTTCTGTTGGCAAGCAGCTGGAAGAAGATGCACATAGCTGCTGCTGGTGGCTAATGCCTGTAATCCTCCTATTCAGGAGGCTGAGATCTGAGGATTGAAGTTCAAAGCCAGCTGGGCAGGTATGTCTATGAGACTCTTGTCTTCAATTAACCAGCAAAATGCTGAAAGGTATGACTCAAGTGGTGGAGTGCTAGCCTTAGCCCAAAAAGCCTAAGGGATTGTGCCCAAGCACTGAGTTCAAGCCCGGTACAGAATTCACTACTACTCACTAGGCACTTGGAAGAATAAATAAACTCATAATGAGGAGATAAGCATGGTAAGTGTGTTCTAGAAAGGGAAAACAGGATGCTGTAACCAGAGGGGACAGAGGGGGCATTCAGGACTTAGAGAGTCCCCACGGTCATGCTGACAAGGGGGATTGGCCTAGGTGGCCCCAGTGGGTGGGGTTTCTGCAGGTGCCACACATTGCCTGGCAAGAATCAGGGGGAACAGGTTGCCCAGGCCTTGCAGGACGAGCTGTCAGACTGCTTCAGGAACTTCAAATTCCACCCTATTCAGAAAAAAGGCCCTTATTTATTCTCCTTCAGACTCCTTGCCCTTTTAACTTTCCCAGGTAATAGCCTTGAGCCAAGGAGAGCAAACTTGTTCTAAACTCTTTTCCCAACTCCCTTCCCTTAAGGGCAGGCTGCGGGCTTTGTGTTTGTGTTGAGGTTAGGTCTCTGCTTCTCTGGTACTTCTATCTGTTGTTGTCCATTTGTAATTCAATAACTGAATTACGACTGTGCCAGTCGTATTTTGCTATTCACATGAAGGACGTCGGTGGCCCCATTGGGTTCATGTTAACTTCCAGTTCACTGCCAGTGTGACCTAGTGATGTAGCAGCCATTGACAGCCTTTTGTTAGGTGTTCTTGAGAGTGACACTGTGTGGACAGCTGCCGAAGTTCTCAGGGCAGCACTAATAAAAATCAAATACATGTATGTGAATTGTGTTAGTTATTATTTATGAATATTCTATTTACTCCCTCTGATCACACAGTATAATCAAACTTCCTGTGAAGGTGGGTGCAACTCTGATCAGCAAAGAGTGAACCAAGTGAGTTACCTGACAACCATGCAAACATCACCCCAGCCTGTGGCCCTGAGTGACTGGGTTACAGACCCACTTTAAAATGGGAGCATGACAACTGTAATCCTATTTACTAAGAAGGTTGAGATCTGAGGATCCCAGTTTAAGCCAGCCTATGCAGCAAAATTTGGGAGACTCTTACCTCCAATTAACAGGCCCGAAACAAAACAAACAAACAAAACACAAAGCAAAAATTAACAAAAAACCTGAAGCAGAGGTTTAGCTCAAGTGCTGGAGCATAAGCCTTGGGTGAAAAAGCCAAATAAGAGCCTAAGACTCTGAGCTAAAACCCCAGCACAGGCACAAACCAGCCCACAAACAAATAACAATGAAGCACGAGAGGAAAAATAAGCCTTTAATTTATGTGAAGCCATTGATATTTGGGAATTACATGTTATGCAGCATCACTTAGCTCATCCTGACTGGAATAACTGTCCCCCAGGAAGAAAGCCTGTTTAAATAATAGCAAGAAAAGGAACCACATATAACAGCATATAACAGAGCCACTTCATGTTAACAGAAGGTAAGAAAATTTAAAGCTATGCAGAATTATTTTCTCCTTACTGACTTCTTCGGCTTTATATCAAACTTCCAGACTCTTAAGCTAAGAGTGTAGATGAAAGTAGCACAGAGCTCATTATTGAACGAATCAGCCACAAGAGGCTTCTCACACTCCAGCCTTCCCACACACTTATTGAAGAACTCATCTAGGGAGGTTCTTTGGTTCAGCTGGCAAATGGAGACCAAGGTGAACAGTGTGATTTATTATGGAAATAGAAATGCGAATTATCAGGGCAAGAAAAACCTTAGGAAGGCTTCATTTCTTAAGAACCTTTCCCTACTTTCCCTTCCCTCCCCTCCCCTCCCCTCTCCTTTCTTCCCCTCTCCTCCCCTACCCTCCCTTCTCTTCCCTTCCTTCTACTACCCACATCCTCCTCCTTCCTCTTCCCTTCCCTCCCCCCCCATCCCTTCCCTTCTTCTCCTCACCTCCCCTTTTCTTTCCTTTCCTGTTTGTTCTTTTTCCTTAGACTTGAACTCAGGGCCTAAATGTTGTCTTTTTGTTTTTTGCTCAAGGCTGGTACTCTACCACTTGAGCCACAGTTTCACTCTGGATGGTTTTGTTTTTGTTTTTGTTTTTGGTGGTTAATTGGGAGTAAGAGTCTGAAGGACTTTCCTGTTCAGGCTAATGTTGAATCATGATCCTCAGGTCTTAGCCTTTGAGTAGCTAGGTGTATAGGTGTGAGCCACTGACACCTGGCTTATGCATAATTTCAATGACTGTAACCAGCTTCTAACTGCTTATGAGAGCTGGGTCTCTACCTGGCTATGCCTTAGAATCTCCTGGGTGTGGCTGCTAGTATTTTGAATGTTTTCTTTAGTCATTCTTTTTAATTCTGGTATTATTAGGGTTTGAACTCAGGACCTCATGCTTTCAAAGTAGGCACTCTACCTCTAGGGCCATGCCTCTGACCTCTTTATTTGTATTCCGTTTAGAAACAAGATCTCATTAACTTTGTCCAAACTGATCTCAAACTGGATATCCTCCTGCTTCTGCCTCCTGAGGAGTTGAAATTACAAACGTGCACCACCATGCCTGGTTATATAATGCCAGTCCTGGGGATTGAACTCAGGATTTGGGCACTGCCCCCCTCTTTTTCCCCACAAGGCTTGCATTCTACCACTTGAGCCACAGCTTCACTTCCAGCTTTTTTTGGTAGGTAACTGGAAATGACAGTCTCATGAACTTTTCTGCTCAGGGTGGCTTTGAATCATGATCTTTAGATCTCAATCTCCTGAATAGGTAGATTACACAAAAAATAAAATACCTAGGAATTAACTTAACCAAAGAAGTGAAGGACCTCTACAATGAAAACTTTAAAAACTTGAAAAAGGAAATCAAAACAGAACTTAGAAAATGGCAAAACCTCCCATGCTTCTGGATTGGAAAGATTAACATTGTGAAAATGGCAATACTTCCCAAGGCTATCTACAAATTCAATGTGATACCTATCAAAATTCCAACGTCATTCTTCAAGGAAATAGAAGAGGCAATCCAAAAATTCATATGGAACAATAAAAGACCTCGAATAGCAAAAATGCTCCTCAACGGAAAGAACACTGCTGGAGGAATATCAATATCAAATTTCAAACTCTACTATAAAGCTATAGTAATCAAAACAGCTTGGTACTGGCACAAGAACAGACCTCAGGACCAATGGAATAGAATTGAAAACCCAGAAATGAACCTACAGACCTATAGCCATCTAATCTTTGATAAGGGAGCTAAAACAATAGAACGGAAGAAAGATAGCCTCTTCAGTAAATGGTGCTGGCAAAATTGGTTATTCACCTGTAGAAAACTAAAGCTAGATCCTTATATATCACCCTGCGCCAGAATCAACTCCAAATGGATCAAAGACCTCGGAGCCAAAGCAGACACTCTGAAAACATTACAGGATGGAATAGGAGAAACCCTAGGTCACCTTGGCACAGGCCAAAATTTTCTTAATAGAGACCCGGAAACACAACAAATCAAAGAAAAGTTGGACAAATGGGATTGCATGAAGTTGCAGAGCTTCTACATAGCTAGCAAGATCAATAGAAAGCCCACGGATTGGGAGAAGATCACTAGCCATACAACGGACAAGGGTCTCATATCTAAAATATACTTGGAACTCAAAAAATTAAATCCCCAATAACAAATCCTCAAAGAAACAACTGCCCAATAAATAAGTGGGTTAAAGACTTAAAGAGAAACTTCTCTGAAGAAGAAAGAAGGATGGCCAATAGACACATGAAGAAATGCTCAACCTCCCTAGCCACAAAAGAAATGCAAATCCAAACAACATTGAGATACCACCTCACCCCAGTTAGAATGGCAAAAATCAAGAACTGGAGGGGATGTGGACAGAAGGGAACCTTACTTCATTGTTGGTGGGAGTGTAAACTTGTTCAACCACTTTGGAAAAGCAGTATGGAGGTTCCTCAAAAGACTTCACATAGACCTCCCCTATGACCCAGCAATCCCACTTTTGAGCATTTACCCAAATGTTTACAAGCAAGACCACACTAAAGCTACCAGCACAACTATAAAATAGTTTATAGTTTATAAACATATAAACATATTGCAGCATTATATACTATAGCTAAGATATGGAGCCAACTCAGATGCCCCTCAGTAGATGAATGGATCAAGAAAATGTGGTATATATACACAATAGAATTCTATGCCTCCATCAGAAAGAATGACATTGCCCCATTTGTTAGGAAATGGAAAGGCTTGGAAAAAATTATATTAAGTGAAGTAAGCCAGGCCCAAAGAAACATGGGTCCCATGGTTTCCCTTATTTGCAATATCTAGTATATGTCTTAGTCAAGCAGAAAAGGTCAGATAATGTGATGTTAGAAAATGAACCCTTAGATATGTATTTAAATGTTTTCTTCTTTCATGCATTTGTTTCTAACACATTTATAAGATTATTTCTTTGTTGCTTTGTATGTCCCTCCCCCACAGTATAACCCCTGCTTTCACTATATTTGATGTCGGTATAATTTGTGGAGGAGAAGGGGAAAAACAAGTCGTTTAAGGATACAGGTGGACCCATTGCAACAATGAGAAGTACAAGTTGTCATGTCGAAAATGAACTTTACAACTTTGGTGGGGGTGGGGGAGGCAGGATTGGGTGGGGGGGTAGGGGGAGGCTGGGAAGGAATGTGAAGGGTAAACAAAGGAGGAGGCTGCAATGCTTGATAAGAAATGTACTCATTATCTTGCCCATGTAATTGTAACCCCTCTGTACAGTATGTTTACAATAAAAATAATAATAATAAAAAAACAAAGTGAGAAAGACACATGCCCCTGTATTATGCCTGTACTCAGTACTCAGAGGCTAAGATCTGAGACTTGATGCTCAAAACCAGCCCAGGTAAGAAAGTCTGTGAGACTCTTATCTCCAATTAAAAACACCAAGACGCTGGAAGTAGAGCTCTGGCTCAAGTGGTAGAGTACTAACCTTGAGCAACAAAGCTTAGGCACAGTGCCCAGGCCATGAGGTCAAGCCCCAGTACCAGTACAACATAAATAAATAAATAAATATGACTAAGAAAAAAAAAAGTGTGAGTTGCTAGCTCTTTGCTCTGCAGATAGACAGGCAGACAGACAGACAGACACAGACAGACAGACAGACAGACAGACAGACAGACAGACAGACAGATAGACAGATAGACAGACAGATAGATAGGCTAAAATAATTCTATTTGGCAACAACATTTGGGAGCCATCGTCATGAGCAGAGTTAAGAGCCTGAGGTCTGATCTGACACATATGGTGCACATCCTGACACCATACTATGTGATCGTTAACATGTGGCTTATCCTCTTTTAGAACTTAGTTTGCTCATAAAAAAAAAAAAAGAACTTAGTTTGCTCATTCTTAAAAAGTAGGGACATAAATCTTGGCTGTGAGGACTAAATGAGATAGTGGGTTCCCTATTGTATGATAATTGCTCAATATCCACAGATTATTATCATCTCATTTAATTATCTCAATTATCCAGCCAATCAGGTGGACCTTCCAAAATATTTTTTATGGTAGTACTGGTGTTAGAACTTAGAGTGCTATTGGGCCACACCTCTAGCCTTTTTTCCTAATATTTTTCTAACAGCTAATATATTTTTAGTCCAGCTTGCCTGTACCACAGTCCTCCTATTTATGTCTTCCACATGGCTGGGATAATGGGCAGGTGCTACCTCATCCAAGGTTACTGGTTGAAATGGGATCTTACAAACTTTTTTGCCAGTGCTGACATTGAACTGTGATCCTACTGATCTCTGCTTCCTGAAAGGCTGGATTATAGGTGCAAGCCACATTGCCCAGCATCATCCTAATTTTGTAGCTTAAGAAACTAAGACCAAGGCAGGCCTAGAGCTGAATCAAGTATTATTGGCTGGATAGTGATTATTGTTCAGGTTGTACCTACCAGATGCTGGAGCTATCCCTAAATATACTCCATTATTCCCTCTGAGAAACAAATGCAGTTTGGTCCAAGTGGACTGGCCCAAGTGGATGTGTCCCTTAGGGACACATTCCAGCTGTCAGAGTAGACCTGGGCCCACCTCAGCTCTCCAACTTTCATCCAAGAACTTAAGAGACTATATTCTGTCTTGAATTTAATTGTAGGTTGTAAAATAAACCTAAGTAACCAATTGGACCAGAATCCTTTTCTCAGTGTGTGCTCTGTAAAAACAGTAACTACTAATACTTGTGTGTGTGTGTGTGTGTGTGTGCTTGTCCTGCAGCTAGAACTCAGGGCTTGGGTGTTGTCCCTGAGTGTTTTTGCTCAAAGCTAGTGCTTTACCACTTGAGCTACAGCTCTACTTCTGGCTTTCTAGTGGTTAGTTGGAGATAAGAGTCAGCCTTTCCTGCCCTGGCTTCAAACCTTGATATTCAAATCTCGGCCTCCTGAATAGCTAGGATTACAGGCATGAGCCACCAGTGCCTGAATCTATTAAAAATTATTATGGTATCATTTCTTGAGGATCATTGCTTGTTAAATCTTCACACAATTCCTGATACAGAAGGTTGAGCTCATGCTCTGGTGACACATTCATGGCATTAGGTTATGGAGAAGAGAAGGAATTTGTTTAAGGAATGTCTACTCTGCATTAATCAGCTTCCCATCACTGTGACGAAATACCTGAGATAATCAACTTATAGGGAAGAAAGCTTCATTTTTAGCTCATGGTTTCAGAAGCTTCAGTCTACGGTTACTTGGCATTGTCACTTTGAGCCTGTGGTAACATGATACACTATGACATAGCATATGGCAAAAGTCTGTACTTCATGACAGACAGGAAGAGCTGGAGTCCCAATATCTCCTTCAAGAGCAACCCTCCATGATGTAATATTCTTCAATAATATCCAATAATATTCCTACTTTGTAAAGATCCACCACATTAGCATATTGGATTTGGGGTGAGAATTCAAACTGAAACTATAGTATATACCCTTGAGGTCTAATACTTTGAGTCAACATGTTAACTAAAACAACCATAGTACACAACCATTGGTCAGAATATAACTCCCAGCACCCTAAGACAGCACACAGGTTTGTTTCAGGTACTTAAAATGTGTTCTCATCTCTCAGGAGTGGTCATCAGTACACTTGCTAGGGACCCTCCCCCCTCCCACCCAGTGTGAAGGCTGCAATCTTGATTTTGGTGAAAACAGCAATGCCAGGGTTGGCTGGGCTGGCCTGGGGAATGAGAGACACGCACTTAACCTCTCTCTTCTCCTCTCCTTTCCACCATCCTCTCTCCTATATTTAGACCTGGATGACTGGCTTTTTGCTGCTATATAAAATTGGGTGAGCATTCTCTGAAGTTTCCTAATCCCCATTTAATTAGAATGAAGTCCCTAAGCTGCATCTGCCCAGGACTTTTTGGAGTGTCCACAACCTGTAGAGAATCTTCCCTACAGAGGTGATGGGTGGGCTGCAGGGTGGCAGAACCTACCACCTGTGCTGGAAATTTTGAGAACACAGAAGGGATTTCTGCCTGGGAAGCATCGGCCAATCTCCTGCCCACAGAAGGGACCTCACCAGTCATTTCTCACCTTATTGGTTGGCTCCACCTAGAAGGTCATTCTCAGATCAGAACTGGTTAAAGCAAGAGGTCAAAATAACAAGGCAGGGACATCTTCCTGCTGAGAACATTGTGCTGAATTGAAATCTCAGCCTCTACAGAGCTTCTCTAAATTCATCCAGACCATAAGGATCTATCAAGATAAAATTTGGGACATTGCACTCAAGGCACAGATCCTCTAGGGGAGCGGCCAAGTGCATCTCTAGGGATCAAAGCAAGGCTGCTGACAGCACCTGAGCACAGCATCAGGGTCAGGGATGCTGCAGGCAGAGCAATAATGCACTGCAAGGCCCAGTGATGCCCCGGAGGTGGGGGGGAGGAGCTTGTAGCCTAGCAACACCACTGCAGACGTCATCCTTAGGAGCATCAGTAGCAGGAACTGGTTAGCACATTACTATTGCTTTGCAACAGAGGTAAAATGGGGTTTGAATCACCACTGTAGGTGGGAGGTAAAACACATCGGATGGGGTATGTGCGTCAGAAGGCAGAACCCCTGCCTCGGCCCCAGCATTTCAAATCACAGAATCCTCATCAGTTCCTGCTCCCCCGATGTGCTTGCGGGTCAGGGCAGGTGGTGTCGTCAGCAGGCTGCTGCACTCTGGCCAAGGAGGGCTGATGTCTATTTTCAGCTTCCTCCACAGTGAAGGAAAGTGCACTAGTGGCAGTGTCAGGACCATGAATTAATGGATTAGGACTTCACAGGAATACAGGCATACTGAGCTGTGGGTCTCAAGAAGTTGTCTCTTCCTGGCAAGCTCACAATGTACACACAAATTTAGCAAAACCTCAGTACATTCTAGTTGGATCCAATACTCTCATTTCTGATGTTTTTAGGGGAGGGGATGCATTAAAATATAAGGAATATGTGAAATAAAAGGAAGAGAGTCTCATTTCATGACGAAGATGAACCTGAAGGATATTATGCTAAATGAAATAAGGTACAGGAAGATGAGTCCCACAGGATCTCACCCACATGGGAATTTCAGGAAGGTTAACTCACACAAGCAGAGAGTAGAATGGAAGTTTCCAGAATCTGAGGGAGGAGAGCAGGAGCTGTTGGTCAAAGACTCAGTTCAGTTAGACAGGAGGAGAAAGTTCAGGAGGTCTACTTCCAATATGGTGATTAGGGTCATCACAACAGGCTGCATAATTGGAAATTACTGAGAGTATATCTTTAATATTCCTGCTTCTAGAAGCAAATAATGATGCTTGTCATTATTATTATGAAATAATGGACGTTAATTATCTTGACTGAGTCCTTCCACGATGTATGCATATATCAAACAAGGTGTTGTATAATATATTTATTTTCCAATTAAAAGAAAAAAACTAAAGCTTCAGGGATAGAACCTAGCACACAGTTGAGGAAGGCTCATTGCCTATTACAGACATCCCTCTAGCACGATAGCAAATACATTGTGATGCTAATAGCTACCCTTTGGAAACTGATCGGTGCCTCACAAAGGACTTTTACCGTCATTCCTGTGCTATATTTAGGATTTGGAGCCCTGAGTGCAGTGCCTTTATTCCTATCTACAGCACTGTCTTGCTCAGGGCTCCCATCACTTGGATGTCCCCCAAGCCAGTAACAACAGCTCTTTCTAGTAGACTGTCAGAGGCCCTTGTTCTTCTAACCCAGAGTCCCCTTGAAAGGTCTCTAGGAGATGCTGAAGCAGATTCTGAAGTTATTTCAGGCTCAGGGGAAGGGGGTGTGACAGGAAGGAGGAGATATGGAAAATCTCCTCTTTGTCTGTCTGGTAACCACACCTCCATCTAGGTCCCCAGGAGTATTACCTGAGGCTCATAGGTCCAAGTGTTATAATTAATTACAAACATGGCAATAATAACTGATTGAACACTGAACCATGCAATGAAAACTATCACCTTTATTACTACCATCTAGGAATCTTATAAATGATTATCATCCACAGGGCCTTAAATGTCCCCTAAAGGCCCATGTGTTGAAGACTTGCTGTCCTCAGCCAATGGGAAATGGTCAAACCGTTAAGAGGTGTGGCTGAGTGGAAGGAAGTTAGGTAGTTGTAAGTGTGCCCTTGAAGAAAGTACTGGGACCCTGTTCTTTCCTGTCTCTCTGCTCCCAGGCTGCCTTGAGTTGAGTAGCTTCCTCTGCATTGTACTCCCCACTATGATGTGCTATTGTACCCCAGGCCCATTGAGAAGGCATCAGATGACCATGGGCTAAAATCTCAAAAATTGCGAGTCAAACTGTGAACCCATTTTTGTTTTAAAAGTTCATCCTTCACAGTGAAGGAAAGCTAACCCAGTGAGAAAACAGAGGCTCTAAGAAGTTAGGCCGAGAGTAGGGAGTGAGAATGGAGACCTCGGATCATCAAAGGTCTGTGGTCACAGCCAGCACGCACTCACTCAGAACGACTGGGCTACTCTGCCTCAATTTCAGCAGGGCCTGCAGCAGCATTTCTGAATTCATTCGGACACCATCATCACCCAGACCTTATTTGGCCCCATCTGTGAAAGTCCATTCACTCAGCAAGCACATCCCAGATATCTGACCCTTCTGCCTCTGCCCAGGCCCTAGCCAGACAGAGGCTTTGAGGGCAAGCACGTTAGACATGACAGGAATGGGGTCAAGGGCAGTGAGTTTGGGAGAAGGAGGGAAGCAATTCATCAGAGATGAGAGAGACAAACCTGCTGCCTTCTTTAAGCAGGACTGATTAAGTGCTAGCATAGTATTGCAGGGAACCTAAACCAGACAACTCCTGTTATAGAGGAACTCAATAGCTAGAAACAGAAAATCTACATCTTGAGAGATTGAATTGAGTCTTTATTAGAAAGCCAGCAACAGCAGGTAGACTTATCTCAAAGACCTGCAGCCCAAAATACAGCTTGCACAAAGCTTTTAAGGACAAAACCCACATGTTTATGGTGGAGGGATCCAACCCAACAAAAGCAGACCCAAAGCAGAAATACTCAGGGGAGAACAAAGCAAGCCATCTAAGGAAATACTCAGGGGCAAGCAAGTCAACCATAGAGGGAATAATCAAGGGTGAGCATTCTCTGTAGCAAAGCTTTCCGGGAGCTAAACTACATGATACCTGTAATTCAAAGAACGACCTCTCTCACCTGTAGGCTTTAGAAGCTGAGTAGAAAGCCCCCACAACCCAGCAAGGCACCAGGATGGCTGTGAGGACAAGCCTGTTACTGAAACCCAGTCTCCTTATTTCAGTTCCTGTCACTCAATTGCAAATATTGGAGCTCTTCCAGGTGGTCAGCTAGAGCATGAAGCAGAAGAGGTCTATTCCTGCCCTCAAGGAGCCCACAGATTTGCCACCAGACCCAAAACTGCCCAGCTTGTCAGATTTGCTACCAAATCAACTCTTACTGGGATTATTGTGGTCTCTTCCCTTCCCTTCCTTTCCCTTTTCTATCCTTTTTCTTCCTTCCTTTCTTTTCTGAGGAGTACTGGGGTTTGAACTGAAGGCTCTCCTGCTTGCTAGCAGGCACTCTATCACTTGAGTCATGCCTTTAATCTTTTAATTTTGCTTTGGCTATTTTTCAGATAGAATTTTTCACTTCTTCTCTGGATCATACATGGGCCAAAATCTTTCTGCCCTCATTTCAGATGATGGGATCATAAGAATGAGCGACTCCACCCTGTTTGTTGGTTGAGATACAATCTCACTAACTTTTTGTCTGAATTTGGCTTTGAAGTGCAATCTTCTTGAGTTCTGCCTTCTGAACAGGTGGAATTACAGGCATCACATACACACACTTCATTCTTGCATTTATCATGGCCTCCCAATATCTATTGTTGTATTAAGTGTGCAGGTCAAGCCATTCTGAAGTGCTTAGGAAGATGGAATATAACACCCAGGCAAGCAATGCTAGGACAGGATGTGCTCAAATCCTCAGTGTGTTAGACTTTGATCTATTATGTCTCTATCACTGACTTAATCCCTCCTGTGATTATTTCTTTCTTTCAATTTGTCCGGTCACCTCTCTGTCACTCCTTTTTTTGCCCTCTATTTACCCATTCTCCATTCCTTTCACTCTTTGTTCATACTGGGTTACTGGCTGTGAAGAGATCTCTATACACCCCCAAGGACAAGATACTCCTGCATGGACAGGAGGCTGTTAGAAGAGCAAGCCCATGTGAGCCTGTGTGAGCCGTAGCAAGGGAGCTTGTGGGAAGACACTTCCTGGAAAGTCCTGATAATATATTTGTGGCTCCCACTAGGGGAGGGCCACTTGGCCAACCCTTACCTGTGTATTAGCAGTTTTCTCCCACGTATGACACTCCAGGGGTCATGTAACCCACAATGCCACACTTCCCTTCCCCATGGGCCTCTCCCTTTTCTAAAGGATCCCTGGGTGTATGTGTGGGGGGGGGGGCAGGTAACTTCTCCAGCCCAGCAGCTAAAGAAGCTCCTTCTTTCTCCAAGACAGCTCCATTCATGGGCTAGGCATCAAGGTCTCCTTGGCAAATGCAGTGCCCATTTTGTCCCAGTCATTGTTGCTCCAGACCTTGTAGCTATGTGTATACTCAGTTAAATTTATTCTACAATAATTCCAATTGGAGAAATGAGGAAGCCAGGTGTGGTGGCCATGCCTGTAAGCCCAACAAGGCTTGAGAGGCTGATATAGAGGGATCTTGAATTTGAGGCCCTACCTGGCTACTAGTGAGAGCTTGTCTCAAAAAAAACCCCAAAAACAACAGAAGAAAGACGAAGAGAAAGAGAAGAGAAGAGAAAGAAGAGAAAAGAGAGAAAAGAAGAGAAGAGAAGGGAAGGGAAGGGAAAGAAAGAGGGGAAAGGAGAAGAGAGAAGAAACAATTACATCTCACTGTAATGTTCTGCAATTTGCTTTATTAATTAAGCTATTGTATGTTTTCAATTATTTCTATTGAAACATATAGACCTAATTCATTCACTGAAGTTTCAGTTCAGTAACTTCACACTTAGCAGCCAGAGGATCTTAGTTACTAAGGTGTCATGCAGTTTGGTGAAAATCAGTTTTACTCCTTATCCCAGAATATATGTTCAAACAAATCTGGCCACATTCCTTGGTAAAATGCAATATGATGAGATTCTCTCAGAACATCAATGCCATCTTCAGTGTGACCCCGCGACCATCTCTCTGACATTATCTCTCATGTTGACCCCTGTGCAATGAACGCTGTGACTTCCATCCTTTTCATGTCTTTGGCCCTTGAAAATGCTGTAGCTTTGCCAGCTGGCATAGTGTCTTGTTTCTTTGTCTTGCACACTACTAGGCAACATTCAAAACCAGACCCAAATGTCATCTCTAGAGGTAGATTTACTGTGAAGACAAGGACATTTAAACCTCTGGCTTCTCATTTGTACAGCTCCCACTAAGACCTCTAAAAGGGATTTAGCAGTGTGTTCATATGGACTTCTGTTTTGGGGGCAAAAATGGAAGAATTAAGTGTTTTCTTTTTGTTTTGTTTTCATTAAAGGTCTATATCCAAATTGTGTAACTTCAGACTCCTCCAAACCTGGTTTTCAACAATGAAACTCCCTATGCCGGGTGGAGGGGGAACCTCAAGTACTTCTTTCTGTCAAATTGTATGGCTTCTCAACTCATTTGACAAACTTGAGACAAACTTTACATAAACTTCTGCTCCTTTGTCTGTCTCAATAGTTGGAATTCAAAGAAGATTTGGTCTATGTGAATCGATGAAGAAAATGTGAAAATACAAACAGTTTTGATGTTTATCTGCTCATTATTCCACTGTTTACACACCCTACAACTTTCTTCATTCACTCACTGTACATGAGCAGACAGGAGGCAACAGGTCACTGTATATGAGCAGACAGGAAGCAACAGGGGGCCAGTGACAGTGACAAGGGAGAGGGGACTTTGGGAGCTCTAGGATGGGATATAAAACAAACTCAGGAGCAAGGATAAGAACCACATGGTTATCTCAATAGATGCAGAAAAAGCATTCGACAAGATCCAACACCCCTTTATGATGAAGGTTTTGGAAAAATTAGGAATCCATGGAACATTCCTCAATACAATAAAGGCTGTATATGACAAACCTATAGCCAGCATTATACTCAATGGTGAAAAACTAAAGCGATTTCCTCTTAACTCAGGAACAAAACAAGGATGTCCACTCTCTCCACTTCTCTTCAATCTAGTATTAGAATGCCTAGCTACAGCAATAAGACAAGATGCAAACATAAAGAGGATCCAAATAGGGAAAGAAGAAATAAAATTCTCCCTCTTTGCAGATGACATGATCTTTTATTTAAAGAATCCCATAGACTCCACTCCCAAATTACTCAAGCTGATTCAAAACTTTGGCAAAGTAGCAGGGTATAAAATTAACCCCCCCAAAATCAATGGCTTTTCTGTATGCCAACAATGAGAAAAGTGTGGCTGAAATTAGGAAAGCAACTCCATTTGTAATAGCCCCACAAAAATAAAATACCTAGGAATTAACTTAACCAAAGAAGTGAAGGACCTCTATGATGAAAACTTTAAAAACTTGAAAAAGGAAATCAAAACAGAACTTAGAAAACGGAAAAACTTCCCATGCTCCTGGATTGGAAAGATTAACATTGTGAAAATGGCAATACTTCCCAAGGCTATCTACAAATTCAATGCGATACCTATCAGAATTCCAACGTCATTCTTCAAGGAAATAGAAGAGGCAATCCAAAAATTCATATGGAACAATAAAAGAACCCGAACAGCAAAAACGCTCCTCAACAGAAAGAACATTGCTGGAGGAATATCAATACCAAATATCAAACTCTACTACAAAGCCATAGTAATCAAAACAGCTTGGTACTGGCACAAGAACAGACCTCAGGACCAATGGAATAGAATTGAAAACCCAGAAATGAACCTACAGACCTATAGTCATCTAATCTTCGATAAGGGAGCTAAAAAAAATAGAATGGAAGAAAGACAGCCTCTTCAGTAAATGGTGCTGGCAAAATTGGTTATTCACCTGTAGAAAACTAAAGCTAGATCCTTATATATCACCCTGCACCAGAATCAACTCCAAATGGATCAAAGACCTCAGAGTCAAAGCAGACACTCTGAAAACATTACAGGATGGAATAGGAGAAACCCTAGGTCTCCTTGGCGCAGGCCCAAATTTTCTTAATAGAGACCCGGAAACACAACAAATCAAAGAAAGGTTGGACAAATGGGATTGCATGAAGTTGCAGAGCTTCTGCATGGCAAAGGACATAGCTAGCAAGATCAATAGAAAGCCCACGGACTGGGAGAAGATCTTCACTAGCCATACAATGGACAAGGGTCTCATATCTAAAATGTACTTGGAACTCAAAAAATTAAATCCCCCAACAACAAATCCTCAAAGAAACAACTGCCCAATATATAAGTGGGCTAAAGACATAAAGAGAAACTTCTCTGAAGAAGAAAGAAGGATGGCCAATAGACACATGAAGAAATGCTCAACCTCCCTAGCCATAAAAGAAATACAAATCCAAACAACATTGAGATACCAACCAGTTAGAATGGCAAAAATCAAGAACTCTAACAACAACAGATGCTGGAGGGGATGTGGACAGAAGGGAACCTTACTTCATTGTTGGTGGGAGTGTAAACTTGTTCAACCACTTGGGAAAGCAGTATGGAGGTTCCTCAAAAGACTTCACATAGAACTCCCCTATGACCCAGCAATCCCACTTTTGAGCATTTACCCAAATGTTTACAAACAAGACCACACTAAAGCTACCAGCACAACTATGTTTATTGCAGCATTATTTACTATAGCTAAGATATGGAACCAACCCAGATGCCCCTCAGTAGATGAATGGATCAAGAAAATGTGGTATATATCCACAATGGAATTCTATGCCTCCATCAGAAAGAATGACATTTCCCCATTTGTTAGGAAATGGAAAGGCTTGGAAAGAATTATATTAAGTGAAGTAAGCCAAGCCCAAAGAAACATGGGTCCCATGGTTTCCCTTATTTGCAATATCTAGTATATGTCTGAGTCAAGCAGAAAAGGTCAGATAATGTGATGTTAGGAAAATGAACTTTTAGATATGTATTTAAATGTTTTTTTCTTTCATGCATTTGTTTCTAACGCATTTATAAGATGATTTCTTTGTTGCTTTGTATGTCCTTCCCCCACAGTATAACCCCTGCTTTCACTATATTTGATGTCGGTATAACTTGTGGAGAAAGGGAAAAACAAGTTGTTTAAAGATATAGGTGGACCCGTTGCAACAATGAGAAGTACAAGTTGTCATGTCGTAAACGAACTTTACAACTTTGGTGGGGGGGAGGGGAAGATTGGGTGGGGAGAGGCAGGGAAGGGATGTAAAGGGTAAACAAAGGAGGAGGCTGCAATGCTTGATAAGAAATGTACTCATTATCTTGCTCATGTAATTGTAACCCCTCTGTACAGTATGTTCACAAAAAAATAAATTAAAAATAAACAAACTCAGGAGAGAAATGGAAGTCAAAGAGAAACAGCCTAAAAATTATATCGAAAAGGGCACAATAATTAAGAAAGAGTTTATATTTAAAGTGGTGGCATGACTCCATTTTTTTGTTTCATTTTTTTGTGTGTGCCAGTACTGGATCTTGAGTTCAAGGTCCTGTGTTCTCACTTGGCCTTTTTTCTCAAGATTGGAAGGAACACTTGAGCCATGGCTTTCTGTTGGTTAACTGGTGCTGAGTTTCTGCCCAGGCTGGCTTCAAATTGTTACCCTTAGATCTCAGCCCCCTGAGTAACTAGGATTGTAGACATAAGCCCCTGGTGCCCAGCATGGCTCTATTTGAAAACAAAGCCAAAATTCAGGATACATAAAAGGTCAGATATGAAAAATGAGGCCATTAGTTAAAATTGGGTTGGTTCAGTTGGACACACTAGCTAATTCTGCTCCCTTACCCTGGCTACCTCCTCCTGGAGAACCTCTAGTCAGATCTTCTGCATCTTCCAGGGAAGTTCTGCCCCCAACTCTGTGAAGCGATTCCAAGCCTTCCCAGGTTTCACGTCTCCCTTCTCATCAGTGATGTTAAACATTGCTCTAAGCACTGGCTGTTTATTTCCAATATTGGACTCATTGCTGAGTTATGGCATACATGAGCTATTCTTCCTGTTTTCATATGATAGCCTTAACTTCCCCACAATTAACTAGCAGATAGAACATTTTAGTGTTCTATATTTCAAGTCACCCTTTCATCCCACATCCCCAAGATGGAGTTATGTTCTAGAAAAATATGGCATTGTTCTGTTGGTGAGAGACAAGGAGGCAGGCAAAAAGCAAGAGGCAGAACTAAGACAGTTGGAAGCGCTTCCCATGGGAAAGAATGTCACATTTGAAAACAGATGCTCCCTTGTTTCCTGGGTTTAAGTGGAAACAACTTGCTCTGGAAAGCTACAGTAGAACCCAGTGTTGCAGACTAAGCGGTTCCTTTTCCGCCGCGTGCAGTCATTGCGAGGTTCAGGCAGGCTCAAGTAGACTCTGAGATCATTCAAATTGAAACAGTGAAGGCAGCAATCAAAATGTCACTGGGTCAGGGGAATGCATGAATAATTCAACTCTCTAAAAGTTAACATTTAGAAAAGACCAGATTTGCAAATTCCAGGAGATAGTGACTGCCTGGAATAAGATGGTCCCTTCTCTTTGATTAAACACAAGTAAGATGACCAAGGGAATCCATAGGTTGATCTGCTAGGCCCCTGCTTCTTATTGACAGGAAAACATTCAGACCTGAGAGACAGTAGCCAGAAAGCGGTCCTGTCACTTTGGCAGGACATGCAGGAATATTATTTGATTTCAGTTTAGCCAACATTTTCTGACTTCCTCTCAGTCAGGTACAGTCAGGGCTGGGAATGTTGAGGTGATCAAACCATCACCACCTCTGAGCAGCTCAGGGGCTGCACAGACACAGGAATAGTGCATCTGGGCATAAATAATAGGTTTATGACAAGGACAAAGGGAGCTGGGAGACCCACTTGCCCAGGCTGACATTTGTGGGGAAAGTTGGCTGGTAACTACTTATATCCTAAAGAGGCCTTTGGCCAGGCACCAGTGGCTCATGTCTATAATCTTAGCTACCCAGGAAGTTGGGATCTGAGGATCTTGGTTTGAAGCCAGCCTGGGTAGACAAATCTAAGACTCTTATTTCTAATTAGCCAGCAAAAATCCTGAAGTGGTTCAAGTGTAGAGCACTAGCCTAAAGCTAAGCAAGAGCTTGAACCCCTGAGTTTAAGCCTTACTACTGGCATACATGTACACACATTCACGTGCGTGTGCGCAGGCACATGCACACACACACACTCACACACATACACACAGCCTTTGGCTCTCAGAGACTTTCATCAGCAATAAAAAAACTTACAGCTGGGTTCCAGTGGCTCACACTTGTAATCCTAGCTACTCAGGAGGCTGAGGTCTGAAGATTGTGGTTCAAAGCCATCCTGGGCAGGAAAGTTCCTGTGAGACTCTTATCTCCAATTAACCACTCAAAAATCAGAAGTGGAGCTGTGTCTCAAGTGGTAGAACTCTAGCCTTGAGCTGAAGAGCTGAGGGACAGCGCCCAGGCCCAGACTTCAAACCCTATGCCCGACAAAACAAAAACAAAAAAACAAAAAAATAAATAAAAGGGTTCAGAGCCAGGACCTCATGAGGAAGCTCTATTTTTTTTTTATCTCACTGCAATTATAGGCAACATAGGTCTCAGCTGATAATATGTTCACCCTTTCATCCACCTGGAAATCTCTACCCTGGGCACCAGCTCTCCTGCCCAGATGAAGCATTACTTGACTGACTTTCTGAGTGAGGTACACAATTATTATATGTGTGGTTGTGGACTTGCAGAATGATAGCAGGACTGAGATCCTACTGTGAATGCTCCTCCTCCAGTTTCTGATGCCCAGCTGGCAGAGAGCAAGGACTCTGTTTCGTCTTCTCCATGTGTACAGAGTTCTAAGCAGGGCATTTAGAAAATGATTGTTAAAAATGAATGAGGCAGACATTCTGCCTTAATTAGCAAGCAAACATGGATTTCACTCTAACTGTAAGAAAAAGCTGATGTTCTGAGAGATCCTAACTTCTCTTAAGTCTATCTGAGAGGTGAGGCCATGAGATACTGTGTAAACATAATTCTAAAAACTAACAAGCCCTCTTCTAGGAGAGAGGTACACTCATTTAACCTGTGCTTGGCAGACTATAAACAGCTAAAATGTGAACTATTCTTGAATGTGGCCAGTGCATAATAATTTGGAATAACTAGAAGCCAGACACCAGGGTATGTGTGGGAGGGGACTGCCCACACATGATAGCTCTTTTCCAAGGGCCTCCATAAGGAAGGGGAGGATGACTGAGAAGACTGGGGTCTCACTGTGGCCCCTGAGTGACAAGAAGATGCCTCTGTCCAATGAAGAGGAATAAGAAGAAGAACACCCCAGCGAACAAAGAGGCAGGGAGCACCTGTTAGAGGATGCAAAAACCCTACGGGTACCTTGAGGGTAGCCAAAGCAACATCTCCAAATCCCAAAGCTGCCTAAATGGACTCCATCTGTCATGACAGCCTTGTGGAAGAGGAATGGCCAATTCCGGGTCACTGAGGAGATGCCCATGACAGCTATTCTCTCTGCATCCAGCCTTGGAAAATCTAGCTGACTCAGTGTACAGGATCCTTCACCAGACTCTGTCAGTCTTTGCTGCAGCTTGGAATCTGTCCAGATGTTAGCCAGGGCCACTGAGAAACTCTTCTGGATTTCCTTCCCCTCCCGCCCAGGGGAGACTTTTCAGTGTTACCTGTGGTGAAGTGTGAAAAGCATGGTTTCATCACTTTTTCTCCAAGTTTTCTATGCTTTAACAGTTCATGATAAATCTAGTCCTGAGTACATTGTCTTGGCCAAAAACAAAAGATCATTTGGTTTTCAACAAAGTGTGGGGAAGGGAGAAGGGAGGTACTAATACAAGACAACAAAGAAAAAAAGCCTTTCAACAAATGGTGTACTAACAACTGGATTTCTCTCAGGGAAAAGAAACAATACAATACCAAACAAAACACCTCAATAGCTACCAACATAGGTCTCAAAGTAAGATAACATAAACATGATGAAGCTTTTAAGGGAAATAGAAAATAGCAACCATAGATTTCAGCAAAATTAAAAACTTTTGTTCACTAAATGATTTTTGTATGCCAGCATAGGACTTGAACTAACCTTGTCCTCAAGGTTAGTACTGTACTGCTTGAGCTACTATATGCTCTCCAGAACAGCCAAAATTAAAAACACTAATAATACCAAATTCTGATGAGGAAGTGAACCAACCAGAACTCACATGCTGTTAGTGAGCATACAGCCATGTCTAGTGTTTCTTATAAGACTAACATGCACATAACCTATGGCCCAGCAATTCCACTCCAAGCATTTACCCCCAGTGAAATGAAACACATGCTCACAAAGAGAATGCTCATATTTGTAACTTGTCAAACTAGGAACCCCAGTTGTCGGCCAATAGGTAATAAGCTTACAAGCTGCAGTACATCTGCACAATGTGATTCTTGCCAGTAATAAAAAGGAATAAATCACTGATACAGAGAATGTGAATGAACTCCCAAAACATGCTAAATGAAAGAAGTCAATTCAATAAAGACTGTATATTGTTATGTATACTCTAGTACTGTAAAGGTGCATTTGTTAAAATTTTAGAATATACAAAACTAATATATCAAAAAAGTATCCATCTAACAAAACAAGAGAAGGCCGAGTGAGATAGGTGGTGCTTCTGTGGAGGACGGAGTGTAGGAATTCATTAGGAAAGGGCTAAAAGTCAAAGTGTACTTTGACCTTGTAGTACAGGATGCCACAGGCATAGGCAGTTATCATAACCTTCAAACTCTGAGCCTCTGCATTGGATGTAAATTTTACCCCAAAAGAAAAATAATAATTTTACCTGCAAAACTAAGGGATTGATTGATGGGTAGATAGGGGGAAGGATAAATAAAATAAATATGTGCTAAATCAAAATCAATATGTGCTAAAACAAAGTTAGTAAAATAGTAATAAAGTCGAGGTGGTTGATGTGTGGGTATTTATTGTAAAATTCCTTCAGTTTTTCTTTATGTCTGAAAATTTTGTAATATGCATTGATGGTGTTTCTTTTTTTTTTATTGTGAAAATACCATACAGAGGGGTTACAATTACATGGGCAAGATAATGAGTACATTTCTTATCAAGCATTGTTGCCTCCTCCTTTGTTTCCCCTTCCCATCCCTTCCCATTCCCCCCACACCCTCCCCCCTTGTAAAGTTCGTTTTTCAACGTAACGACTTGTACATATTGTTGCCATGGGTCCACCTGTATCCCTATTTAAACGATTTGTTTTTGCCCTTCCCCTCCACAAACAGAAGGGAACCTTACTGATGGTGTTTCTTTAATGACTAAGGTGGGATCTTGGAGAAGACAGAGTATTAAGGAGACACATAAACACCTGGGCTACAGTTCAAGACCAGTTGCCCAAACAAAGGGGAATGGCTCTCAGTACACTACGTCCTGAACAGAGTACTCCAAATTCAGGTTCTTGAAGCTTCCTAACAATCCCATTTTACAGCTAGATACTGAAGCTTAGAAACATAGGTAACTCACCCTATGTCCTGCCTCACAGCTGGGGAACTGGTGAGCCACGTTTGAAGCCCTTGCCTGTCAGATCCCAGGAGGCTGGTCCACCATGCTCTGGTGGGAAGACAGGTGCCTACTAGCACTCAAGCTTGGAGCGGGACTTACATGACTGGACACCAACACATTAGTTTTTATTCCTTCTGACTGGGGAAGGATGGATTGTAGAGTTTAGGAGAGGCCTGGAGGAGGAGGCTCCAAAGGAGAAACTCTGTCATGAGGGACTGTATCTTTCATATCTCTGCTGCACGCCCACAGGCTTAGCACCCAGGAAGTAGAGGCAGCCCCAAAACACATAGTGCATGAATGAATGAATACAGAAATAGGAAACCAGGTAGGATATTATAAACCCACAAGCAGAAATGGGTGCTGGTGGCTCATGCCTTTAATCCTAGCTACTCAAGAGGCCTAGATCTAAGGATTACGGTTCAAAGTCAACCTCACACAGGAAAGTCTGTGAGGCTCTTATCTTCAATTAACCACCAAAAAGACAAAAATGGAGCTGTGGCTCAAGTGGTAGAGTGCTAGCTTTGAGCTGACAAGCCAGGGTTGAATGTAAGCCCCAGAACCAGGACACCCCACCACACACAAATAAAAACAAATTCACAATAGAAGTGTAGCTATGGGAATCTGTTTTATTCCTTCCAAATTGTACTTCAGAGATACCTCAAAAGAATATGCTAAGTGAATTATTTTTAACTGTATTTTTTGTCTTTTCCTATTTGATACTGGGGAATCAATTCAAGGGCATTGCACATACCAGGCAATCTCTTTGCCACTGAGCTATATCCCAGCCCACAAGACTTATTCCTGGAAAGCTTTATTATTATTCTTTTACTGATGCTGGAGGTATTCTTTGTACATTCTTATGTATGCCAAGAAATCTCTGAGCTCTCTGAAGTAGACTCAGAATCTTCACTTCAGAAGGATCTCTAGAGTCTGCTCAGACCAGCAACTTACCACATATGGAATAGTAAAGAATCTTGCAATCACTTTCGGTCTTTTTTCCTGGGGAAAGAGTAAAGATCCTACCAACAGGAATAGCACAAATGAGGAGGATGGAAACTTCTTGGATAATTCTTAGCCTGCGAGGAGAAAGCTGATGAGGGGAACTTTATGAGAAGCAGGTAGGTGCGGGTCTATCCTGAGTTCTGGACACTTAGCAAAGACAGTGCTCTGGAGCCAATTCTAGCTTGATTAGCTTATGTTTTGAACAGTGTTCTTCACTGGGTAGATCATGGGTAGCTTTAAGCTACAGTCAAGACTGGTTTGAATGTCCATTCCTGTTCTCCTGAGTGAGACTGAAGTCTATTTGTTTCTTGGCACGAGAGGAATGGGGTTCCTTAAGTGGTATTTAATTGAGCTGCACAGATACTTTTTTCAGGATGGGAATTCCCAGTGACTTGTGGCATTGGTGCTGGGGTCCTGCTCCAGTAGAGGTCCCCGTCCCTAAAACCCTTACCCTATAGTGCTGGTTTTGTCCTCATTGTGCAGATGAAGCAATAAGATTTAGATTAAATAATTAAACAAGTGTTTCAAGGAGGAATGAGAGGGCAGGACAGGTTCCCAGGTTGCCCAGATGGGGTGTCCTGACTCTTGGCTTGCTTTTCTGACAACACTGTTTATGTGGTCATTTGGGCCTGTTATCCTTGCTTAGGGAAGTACAATGTCTTTGTATAGCAGCCCCTGTCTGTAATCCCAAAGTACAAATAGGAGGATCATGGCCCAGGATAGTCTACAGTGAGAGTCAATCTTGAAAATGACAAATGGAAAAAGGGGCCAGAGATGTAGCTCTGATGATAGCAAGCACAAGACCCTGCATTTAAAACCTTGGTGGTAACAGAAAAATAATAAAAATAAAAATAACTAGGTTTCAACTTGCAGATACTCCCTTCCCAAGTCTAACCTGCAAATTACACCGCTATATACAGCCTTGTGGTTTTAAGCCTCAAACACTTACTGATAAAATCCAGACTCTTCAGCTTAGTGTTTATATCCTGAACAAACTGGTCCTACTTCTTCGTCTTTCCTTCTTTCTTTCCTTCCTTCCTTCCTTCCTTCCTTCCTTCCTTCCTTCCTTCCTTCCTTCCTTCCTTCCTTCCTTCCTTCCTTCCTTCCTTCCTTCCTTCTGTTCTTTCTTTCTCTCTCTCTCTCTTTCTCTTTCTTTCTCCCTCCCTCCCTCCCTCCCTCTCTCCCTCCCTCCCTCCCTCCCCCTCTCTCTTTCTTTCTTTCTTTCTTTCTTTCTTTCTTTCTTTCCCCCCTACTCTCTCTTTTACTTTTTCTTATGTGCCATTATGGCAACTTGAACTCAGTGCCTGAGAGCTGTCTCTTAGATTTTTTTGCTCAAGGCTGATGCTCTACCACTTGAGCCCTAGCTCTCCCTCTGGCTTTTTGGTTGGAAATAAGAGTCACACAGACTTTTTTTTTTGCCTGATTTGGATTTGAATCTCAGTCCTCAAATCTCAGCCTCCTGAATAACTAGGATTACAGGCACCTTGCCCGACTTCTATCCTTTCTGTATGTCCTCAGGGCAGGTTATGGCTTGTGTTGCACCTGCAGATTGCTGACATCAACCACAATGCTTTTTTGCTACAGTTGTTCTCAGAATCTGTGGTGGGGCTGCTTCCAGGACCCTTTCCTCTTGTGGTTCCAGGACCAAAATTCACACGTTTTTACATCCTTTGAATAAAATAGCATAGTATAGGCACATAATCTACACACATCCTTACTTTAAATCATCTTAAATTTATTATACCTGATACAAGATAGCCATGTGAAATAATTATTGAATTGTTTTTGGAAAATGACAAGGGATAAAAGTCTACACATTCTCAGTACCAGTACAATTTTTTTTGTCAGCCATGGGCCTTGAACTCTGGGTCTGGGTGCTGTCCCTCAGCTCTTAACTCAAGGCTAGCACTCCACCATTTGAGCCACAGTGCCACTTCCAGCTTTTTCTGTTTATGTGGTGCTGAGGAATCAAACCCAGGGCCTCATATATGCAAGGCAAGCACTCTACCACTGAGCCACCTTCCTAGCCCCAGTACAATTTTTATCTAAGTATTTTCTACCATCATTTGGTTGAATCTATGGATATGGAGCGCTGGTTGTGCATAGCAGGCATTTAAAAGAGTGTGTGAGTGTATGTATATGTGTGTTGGTTCTAGGGCTTGAACTCAGGGCCTAGGTGCTATTCCTTAGCTTTAATGTTCAAGGCTACCACTACTACCTGAGCCACAGCACCAATTCCAGATCTTTGGTGATTAGTTGGAGATAGGACTTTCCCGTCTTAGCGGTTTCAAACTGCGATGCTGAGACCTCAGCTTTCTGAATAGCTAGAATTATGGGCATGAGCCACCAGTGTCTGGCTTTCATTGAGTTTTGCATGCCAGCAAGCACCTCCCAATCAAAACACAAAATATTTTCATAGCCCAGAACATTCTATCTCTCCCTTTGTAGCCAACCCCTCACGTTTGCTCCCTTCCTTACCCCAAAAACATTTTCTACCACCAAGGACTGGATTTGTCTCTTTTGAACTTTATAGAATTGGAATTACAAAGAATAAACCCTTTTTTCTAACTTCTTCCATTGAACACAATGCCCACAACACTACTTGCTAAAAACAATTCCTCTAAGAATTCACTGAGCACCAGATGCTCACACTTCTAATCCTATCTATGCAGGAGGCTGAGATCTGAGGAGCACAGTTCAAAACTAGCTAGTGTAGGAGAATCCATGATACTCTTCTTTCCAACTTACCATCAAAAAGCTGGAAGTAGAGATGTGGCTCAAGTGGTAGAGTTCTAGCCTTGAGCAAAAACAAGGGACAGTGTCCAGGCCCAGAGTTCAAGCCCAGTACCTCTGGACACACACACACACACACACACACACACACACACACACACACACACACAGAATTTCCTGTTGGTGAGGTAGAAACTCAGGTTTACTGTAGTCAGTCTGGGACTTCCCTGAGCTCAAAAGTGGTGGGGACTGACTTGCTATCAGATTTCTTCCTTGAAGCCCTGCTGCTCTCTCTTCCAGTGCTCTGCTCTCTCCACAGTGCTGCCCACAAGTCTCCTGCTATGGCCAGCAAGGAACTGGTCCCTGGCTGCTTTCCCTTCGCTTGCTCAGGTCTGTGACCTATGGTGGACTGTAGCTATTGGGAGATGTGATTTTCATTCTTCCTCCCTAATTCTCCTTCTGTCTCTTTCTGAGTCAGGGTGAGGAAGGATCATATGGAGAGTACCTGTCCAATGGGCTCGCTCTGTGTCTCTGTTTGGCTTGTGTTGGTGCCCACTGTCCAGGGAAAGGATGTTGGAGCCAATGGCGTGGGATAGGCTGCTGCTGTTGAGTGATCTTTTCCCCCTTCACAGTACTGGGCTTGAACTCAGGGCCTTGTGTGTTTGCTTGTTTTTTTTTTCCTACTCAAGGCAGGCACTCTACCACTTGAGTCATATTCTCTACTTCTGGTTTTGGGTGGTTAATTGAAAATAAGAATTGTACAGACTTCCCTGCCTAGGCTGGCTTCTTCCCTGACTAGGTATGAACTACTGACTGGTATGATCCACTGGCACCTAGGTACCCGGGAATGTTCTTGTGACTGCTGAATCCTGGGAGTTTTCATCCTGGGAATGAAGTGACCTGCTCCTGCCAGGCCCTTGGCTCAATAGTGACGGTAAGTGATGCCTGCAGTGATTTTGCTAATAGACTGATTGATGCTCAGTTTACACCACAGTGCATGTTTGTATTCACAAGAATGAACTCTAGCTTTCCCCACGGTGTGTGTGTGTGTGTCTGTGTGTGTGTACACCATGCATATATGAATGCACATACACATATATGCATATATACATATATGTGCACATGCATGCACACATATGGCTTATTCTTCCTTTTGTTAGCTTGGCTGTAGTCTACGTCAGTCACTTCCCCAGGTTAAGTCCCTGGGACTGGATAAATCCCAGCTGCTGCTTCTGCCATTGGTGTGTGGCTGAGATGTGAAGAAAGGTTCCAGCTGCCACTACCAGGGAATTCTTACCTTCATCTGGGAAGAACTAGGAAAGGCAGAGAGTCAGTGCTGACTCATTTGTACTTTTTGAATTGTCATTTTCTGAATGTTCCCGAAGGATATATGTCACTGACAGTATGAAGCAGGCCTGGGAAATAGGCCTTATTATTCCTGTCTCACCAAACCACAGCCCAGAGAGGGCAATGGATTGCCTGTGCTTGAGTCATACAAATGGTAGGTTTGGGATTTAAATACACTGGGCTCAGTCTGCATGAAGCTCCATCCCCGCCTTTCTGTCTGGCTGCTTGAAGGTGATGTCAATGTCTCTGATCTCATATATCCCAGCAGAGGGCTGAGAGTGCTGACCACAAAGCCCTGGCTGGCTCATTACAGCACTTAGGAGAGGAAGGCAGGAAGGAGATGGTGCCTCCCTCTCAAGATGCTGCTAGACCTTAAGATCCCCACACAGGTACATCAGCCTTGGTTATGTGGTTTGTGATCTGCAGTGTATCGGTAAGGCCTGGCACATTGGTTGGCTAAGATTATCAGAACAGAGTTTCACAGACTGGATTGGACAACAGCTATTTCTTTTCTCAGTCCATTTTTTAATTGTTAAAATTATCATTAAAGGAGGTTCCATATAGCAAAGCAGTTTATAAATACAATGAATCTGGATCAGTGTCACCCTCTTCAATGTTCTAATCCCTCCTCTTCACCCATTCTTTCTCTTACTTTTCTTAATTTTGGGGTATATACAATGAATTGTTGAATGAATTCTCCCCCCCTCCCCATTTTCTCTTTTCATCCATCTACTCCTCTCCCCATGGATGTACCCATTTCCTGGTGTTGAATTTGTTGGGCTTTGACCTAGTCTTTTTGAAAGATTATGCTACTTAAGCTCTCCAGAGTCTATTATACTTCAATTAATTCATTATAAATGGTAACCACTTACATACCACCCAACCCAATATATTTACTTCAAGATTTATAGGTACATTCTAGCTACCACAAATGAAGGAAACAATGCAATCTTTGTTTCTCTGGGTCTGGCTTACTTCACCTAATATAATTTTTGCAAGTCTTTCTGTTTCCTTATAGATGGTACAATACCATTCTTTCTAATAGGTGAGTAAAATTCCATTGTGTAGGTATACCACATTTTCTTGATCCATTTATGTGTTGTTGGTCTATGTGCAGAAGACTGTGATTATAAATTTTGGAAGTAGGCAGAACCTGGTTTACTATATGCTAGGGATTGAGTTTGTTCCCCTACAGTTCATGTGCTGGAAGCTGAGTCATTGCTGAGCTGATAGAAATTTAAGAGATGGCTTCCAGCAGGAAGAACCAGAGGCCTTGCCCCTAGTTAATATAGCTGTTGAAGGACCCCAGTTACTCCTTTTGAGAGGTGTTGTAAGAGAGCCTGGCACTTCTCCCAAATCACCATGTGTTCTCTTTCTTTTGCATGCCATCTCTCTATAATACCAGGTACCACACTGTGATGTAGGGAGGAAGCCTTTATCAGAACTGAGCAGATCCTAGCCCCACACTCTTGATTCTTCAAAACTATGAGCTAACTAAAGTGTTCTGTCTAAATTATCCAGCCCCAGGTTGTTGTTTTTTAAACAATAATACAAAACAGGCTAATACACCAGTCCCCAGCTGTGTAACCCTGGGCACAGTGCTTAAGCAATCTGGATTTCTGTTTGCATAGGTCACAGATGGGAGATTTTAACGCCTTCTCCAGGGGTTGAAAAGCATGTGTAGGTAAAGTATTTAGCACAGCTATGATGTTGATATTCAAGAAATGTACACTGCTCACAAACTCTATCAGAGGATGTGCAGATGCTGGACATGAGGAAGAGTGAAAGATGTTCTGACTATCTATACAGCCCCAATGAGTGGGAGTCTCTACTTCATTCAGCTGTGTCTTTGAGCAATCCCACTCATTCATCTCATAGCCAGAAAGCAAAAGGAAGTGGAGAGGAACCTGGGCCCTCTCCCAATAACCTAAGAATCTCCCACAAGGCTCTACTTCCTAAAAGTCCACTTCTAAAATGATTTCACTTTGGGAATCATTCAAACAGTCAAGCCATAGCTTGGAGATCCTATTCCCAATATCTAACTTTCATTCTGAACTGTTATCCTCTTCATTAAGGAAGGTGTTATGTCGGTCTCTGTATGCTGTCTCCCCTGTTTAGCACTTGATTCCAGAGATAACAAAACTGGGCGAGGCTTGGAGAGCTAAGTCTCACCAAGCACACTTAGAGTGTAAATGTATGAGTGGCTACATTCTTTAGTGGAAATTGTTATGCCCCAGGGCATACTTCTGCTAAACAGAAGGTGAGGCAGTCTGGGTAGCAGGCTCCTAATCTACCCTCGGTGCAGGTGCAGGTGCAGGAGACCAGAAGGAAGAACAGGCCAGGATACAAAATGACAATCTAGCTAGAGACAGCAGAGAATTTCATCATGGTAGGTTAGTTTTTGTTTGTGTATATGTCAGTGCTAGGGCTTGTACTCAGAGTTTCACATTCTCACTTGGCTTTTCCCCTCAAGGTGAATGCTCTACCACTTGAGCCACAGCTCCACTTCTGGTTTTATGCTGGTTGATCCATAAACTTTTCTGCTTGGGCTGGCTTTGAACTGTGATCCTCAAATCTTAGCCTCCTAAGTAGCTAGGACTACAGTTGTGAGTCACCAGAGCCTGGTGGTGGGCTTGTTTTCTATGGCAGGATAACAAGTTACCATCAAATTAGAACATTTTCTTGTTAGCTCCGTTCTTCCTTGGGTCAGGATTCCAGAGCTTCACTGGGTCCTTAGTCAGGTCTCACAGGCTGCAATCCAACTGCCAGCCAGGTGTGGTATCTTTAAGTGGAGGCTCAGTGTCTCTGCTAACTCAGTGGTTTTTGGAAGAATTCAGCAACAAGTTCTTTGAGACCCTCATATCTCAATGGCTGTTACTTCCTGCCATGACCCTTCCCACGGTACAGCATGGCAGTTACTTCTTCAGGTACAATGGAGGAGTGTCTGCTGCTGCCACATTGGGTCTCTTCAACTCCATCTTGACTCTGAGGCCTATTTCTAGGGGCTCCCTGGAATAGGTCACATCTACTCATTTCTCTAACCCACAGTGAATTTCTGGTCCTGGTTGTAGTTTGCATCTGAAATGCACCTCCCCCCATTACCTATATGTTAAAGGCTTAGTCCCCAGTTCATGGTACTTCTGTGAGGTGGTGGAAGTTTGAGAAGGTCATGCCTGAGGGGAGAAAGTGAGGGCACTGAGGGCATGCCATGGAAGGCGATATTGGGACCAAGGCCCCTTCCTATCTCCCTCTCTTTGCTTCATGGCTGTAATGAAGTCACGATGCCTCCTCCACCTCTCATTCCAGTCATAATGTACTTTGCCATCACAGGCCCAAAACATCAGAGCCAAGCAAGCATGAACTTAGACCTCTGAAACCACGATCCCAAAATTAATCTTTCCTTCTTTTAAATTGACTATGTCAGGTACTGTCACAGCCATGAAAAGCTGACTAACACAGGTATGTTGATTATTTTTGCCACCTTCATTTTTTATCATTCTATGTAAGATAATCATACTTGTAACATCCATCATAGTCACAGGTCTTACCACCCTCCTAGGAGGGGATGATCCAGAGACAGAAACTTGAGGATTCTGCCTGCTGCAGACAAGTAACTGGGAGATGAGAACTCTATAGGCAGGTGCAATCAGAGGCAGGCAGATGAGCAGCATCAAAAATATTTGTCACCAACAGGCCCAGGTCCTGGAATAGAACACTTTTGGAGATGGATCAGTAAGCCAGCTGTCAGGCCAGGCTTTGAGCTCAACCAGCCAGCACCCTAGCAAAGGCCCAGTTATTCCAACAGGGAAAGGGATAGGGAGGAGAGGAGGAGCTGGCCAAAATACTTTAATCCTGCAAGGCAAGACGGACACTGAATCACCATGGCTTGAGGTCGGCTTGGTGTGCGAATTTGAGGTGGAGCTGCAGGTGGCCCCACTGTGCTGGAAAATAGACAGAGAACGAGGCTTCAGAATCTCAGCTCGCCCTCTTTCTTTAGTCCTAGTTAACCAAGAGTCTTTGTTAGAAGGACAATTCTAATTGTATTCTACTGAGATTAGGGCAGCCTATAGTTTAGAGCATGGAGAGACCTTAGTCACCAGGGCCATTGGTCAGTCTGGAGGAGCCTGTGGCAAAACCAGATCTCATAAAGAGTGGCAGAGCACCAAAGGAGGAAATGCCTATATATAGTGTAAACGGAGGACTCAGGCATTATATGTGATTGCCTGAAGGTCTAAATTACCTGACAGCTAAAAATTCTATGTGATGATCAAAGTAAGAAATCAGAAGAGATAGAAATCAGCATTTTCCATCTCTAGTCAAGTGGAGATCCACAGAGAGGGTAAATACCCGGGGAAGAATGGGAGATGGGAGATGGCAGGTTGCAAGCTCCCAGTGAGGTAGGATTCAGAGGCCTGAAAGGGTATGGCTATGATTTTGTCTGTCCCCCAGAGTTCATGTCCAAGTCGTATGTTAATGGCATCAGCAATGGCAATCAGCTTTCTAAGAAGAGAGAGCAGAGCTACTGAACTTTGTTTCCTCATGTGATGCCCTCTCCATGTGGGAAAGCATCAGGAAGGCCCTCACCTGATGCCAGTGCCATGCATGATCTTGGAATTCCCAGCCTCTAAACCTGTGAGTTAAATAAAGCTTTATCATAAATATAGGCTCCTGAGTAATTTGTTATAGCATTTGAAATCAGACTCTGGCAAGAAATGTAACAAGGCAGATTGGGAGCAAATCATGAAGTCATGGATGGGGCCATTCCAGTAACACAGGGCATCTTCTGCTCACACTGGTGCCCAGAGGCCAGGATTGCAGCAAGGACAATCATGCCAGAAGAGGAGTAGGTTCAGGCCATAGTCCCCAGGCCTTGTACCAAGGCCTCTGAGCCCCATGTCAATGATGTAACTCCAAACTTTCTCCCTAGCTTGGGGCCAAGACTGCTGCTGAAAGGCTGCTTTCCCAGTGAGGCCTGATTCAGGGGGAGTAGAAACCAAGGGGATCCTGTAAGCTCTTGATCCCCATACTCACTTCTCAAATGATGAGCTGTCCAACTGAAGGGATGCTCTTCCAAAGGCTCCCGTCCATGGCCTTGCTCGCCTAAGCTTAAAAGCTTAAGTTATCTCAGATCATCCACTGCTGCCTAATTGTCTGCCTCAACTTTTTAATCCTGCTCTGTTTTCTTCTTTAGATTCTGAGGTCTCTGTCTCTGAAGAAAGGATTACAGCTGCAGCCTGACCACACCCTGGAAGCCTGTCCTTTGGTACTCCTGTCTCAGCATCCTTCTCCTAAATCACCGCAGAAGGGGCTCAGTCTGCATCCTGGTGAGAGATCGATGGTGCTAATAGCTTCTGGTCCATTAGAGATGGAAGGATTCCAGCCTTTGCAAGTCAGCAGTAAATTGCTTATCTGCCCTGCCAGACAAAGATTCTGGGCACCGTGAAAAGAAAATCATATCACAGGTCCTCTGTCAGATGGCTTTGCCCCCGGCCTGAGTCCTTGTCTTCCTTCACAAGTCACCTGGTAAAGCTACTTGGTTGGCTCTCTCTAAAACAGAACTGCCTATGTAGACAGTTGTCTTTCTTGCAAAGCCTGTAGACCATTCTAAATGAAATTCACAGACACTTTCTGCAGGGTCAGTCTGAAGACAAGGACCTGAGTCCACAGGTAGCGACAAGCTGTGCTGTGCTGCCTGCAGTGAGGCCCTCCCAGTGTGGTTCTGGACTTCTGGCTCTTGCCTTATTCTGATAAGAAGCTGGATGAGTTCCAAAGAGAACTTTCCCCCTTATTCACGGTTTCCGCTGGAAGATCGTGCATTCCTAGACCCATCAGTGGGTCATTTCCATAGTAAGATCATAGTCTCACACAAGGGTACCTAATACTATGTAAAGTAGCCAGATCCTACTTCCAGTGAGACAGCTGAGGATGGGAGGTACAAATCAGTGACAGAGAACTTGCCTAGCTTGCATGAGGTTGGGGATTTGATGATTAGCATTGGGAAAACACCAGCATCACCAATACTATACCAGTATCACCAATACTAATACAGTGAGTACTATGTCAGTACTCACTGACAGACATGTGTGTGTGTGTGTGTGTGTGTGTGTGTGTGTGTGTGTGTGTGTGTGTGTGTATACACCAGTCCTAGGGCTTGAACTCAGGGCCTGGACATTGTCCCTGAATGTTTTTTGTTTAAGGCTGGAGCTCTACCACTTGAGGCACAGCTCCACTTTTGGTTCTTTTTTTTGTAGTTAATTGGAGATAAGAGTCTTACAGACTTTTCTACCTGGGCTGGATTGGAACTGTGATCCTTAGATTTCAGCCTCTTGAATAGCTAGGATTACAATAAGTGTGAGCCCCAGGCCTGAAGAGCATTTTTTTAACAGCTGTAATTTATACAGATTTCTATCTCTAATGCTGTCAAAAATATGGGTGATGGCTGGAGTTGTCCCACCCTATAGGCAGGAACTTTGGGGAACAATAACAAAGGGAAAGGGAAAGGGAAAGGGGAGCCTATTTGCATCTTGAAACCACAACTGAGAGGAGTCCTCACTTTCTATTTTGGCTTGGATCCTGCTGGCACACACCCATCTGTCAGGTATAATAATGGATCCTGGAGTGGTTTGAGTGTAGCTCCAGGTTGAAAGCCTAGCTAAATGATGGGTTCTGAGTCTGGACATGCTCACAATGAGGAGACTGCTGTTCTCTCCCTAAACCAAAACTCACAGGACTTCTATCCACAAATGTGCTGTTAACAGGGAAACCAATCCTTCTGTCTTTTCTTTAATAGCTTTCTCTCCAACGTTCCTTCAGAAACCTCAGCATTCAGGTTATATCATTGAAATTTGTCATAAATAAGATACTTTCCTTCTCACAAGAGGAACTGTATTACAAACATGGCAAACAAACAATCACTACCCCTTCTAACTAACTAACTATACTTAGTTAAAGTAGGACTCTGAGCTCTGTTCATTCTAGGTAAGCACTCTAACCACCGAGCCACAGCCTCAGACACCCAACTAATTATATTTGGAATAGCTTTCCTGTCATTTCATTCCTGCCTCCTTGAAATGCAAAGCAAAATTCTTCAGACTTTGACCAGTAGAATTAGACAGTTGGACCCAGTCTCAACTTTGAATATCACTATGAGACATAGTTATAAAAGCTATCATCAAATTTTAGCACTCTTCCCTTGAATATGGGCTCTTGGACCACTTGAATCAGACAATGCAACATTAGTACTTTTTGTTTCTTGAGGGGTTCCTTTTCTTTCTCAGAACCCAGTCATCATGCTGTGAGGAAGCCCAATAGTTCATGAAGAGGGCAATAAAGAGAAGACCTAAGTTGTATGGCCAACAGCCAAGCTTCTAGCAGCTAAGCCAGCCCCAATCTGACCACCAGAATTGGTCATCTAGCTTCCAGACTACTGGGACTACTGCACTGTTGGACATTCATGTAAATGAATGGTTTGGGGAAGACATGTTTCATTTCCAGTGGGGTTGTGCCTAGTAATGGATTTGCTGGGTCATTATGGTAACTGTATATTTGACAGTAAGGGAATATCAGCCATCTCTATAGCAGCTGCACAGGCCACTTGAGGTTGGCCAACTATTCAGGGTCTGCCGGCTGTCTCACAGCAGCTGCACCACGTTACATTCCCACTTAGTGATGGATGAGGATCCCGTCTTTCCTACCCTAGCAACACCTCTTATTTGTCTTTGTGAGTATAGCTATCGTTCTGTCTATGTATGTGTGCGAGCAGGTGTGTGACTGGATGGGTATTTCATTTGAATTTCCCTGATGGCTAATGAGGCAAAGCATCTTTTGACAGCTTGTTGATCACTGCATATTTCCTTTAGAGAATGTTTATTCAGATCCTTGGCTCAGGTTTTTGGGTTCCCCCAACCCTCAAGGTGAGTGCTCTGCCTCTTGAGCCACAGCTCCACTTCCAGCTTTTTGGTGGCTAATTAGAAATTAAGAGTCACATAGACTTTTCTGCCTAGGCTGGCTTTGAACCAGGACCTTCATATCTCAGCCTCCTGAGTAGTTAGGATTACAGACATTAGTCACCAGCACCCAACTCTTTGCTCAAAAAATTTTTTCTTTTGGACTATTGTGGAGTTTGAACTCAGGGCCTGGGTGCTGTCCCTGAGCTTTTTTCACTCAAGGCTAGAGCTCTACCACTTTGAGTCACAGTACCACTTCTGGTTTTCTGGTGGTTAATAGGAGATAAGAGTCTCATGGACTTTCTGCTTGGACTGGCTTTGAAATGTGATCTTCAGATCTCAGCCTCCTGAATAGCTAGGCTTACAATTTTTTAACTGAGGTATATGCTATTTTATTAATAAGTGGTAGACATTTAAATACATATTCTAGATATCAATCCTTTATAAGATAAATGATTGACAAATATTTTATCCCATTCTCGGAGAAGATTGTCTGGCTTTTCTTAAACATTTGTGTTGGTGATATGTGGGTTTTGAACTCAGCTGCCTTGAACTTTGCTTAGGGAAACACACTACCACTTGAGCTATGTCCCTAGCCTTTAGGCTTTAGTTTTAGTTTTCAGATAAGGTCTTACTTTTGTTTGGGTCTGGCCTGACATATGATCCACCTACCTACTGCTCTCATCTAGCTGGGATTACATGCGTACCATGACACTTGGCTTAATTATTGAGATAAAGGTCTTACTAACTTATGTCCAAGTTGGTCTCAAATTGTGATCCTTCTGGTCTCTGCTTCCAGAATAGCTGGGATTACGAGTATGAGCCACCATGCCTGACCCATTTTTACTTTTTGATGATGTCATTTAGGTTATCAAGTTTTAAGTTTTGAAGTCCAATTTATTTGTAGTTTCTGTAAGTATAGCAGACACCTTGAGAAATAGTTTGTATGTTAATAAGAGGAGGGGAGAAGTCACTGTCCCCTGTAGCAGATGGCTAGTGTACCTTCAAAAGTGTTCTATTTTTTTTAGTTAAAACACATTGCCAGGGTTGCAGAGTCATTCTGGCTCACTCATTCTTTTAGGATGAGTGCACTTGACTTATTATAATACTAAATTGTATGTCCAATATATTCCTTTTTGGGGAAGGGGTGCTGGGAATTTAAGGCCTTGGGAACCATACCCTCCAGTCATTTTGTTTTTATACTTTTTTTTCCAACACAGTCTTAAAGTTTTTTCTATAGTCTGGCCTCTGATCACGATCCTCCTGTCTCTGCCTCCCAAGTATATTTTCCTTTTTGAACATATGCATTCTCAGAAATACAAACTTTAGACTACTGTGCTCAGGAACATGCTGGCCCCTTCTTATGGGCTCTCCATATGCACAGGCATTGTCATAAAATTCCTACCCTCTCTTTGCCCAGGAAGAACATGGCTTTGTGATAACCTCTCTTCCTTCAAGTCATAGATGTTTCTCTATTCTTTTATTTCCTAGTTGTGCCTTTGGGCTTTGTTCTCACAGAGATGAAAACCCATCAGGCTGTTTACAGAATTTTTACATTATATGAAGATTCAAGTATTCAATTTGTTTCTCTTCTTGTGATGTCGTTATAACTTTTCCTTGTCTTACCCAGTATTCAGTTCCCATATGGATACCTGGCTAGTTCCTAGTTAATCTAGACAGAAATCTCATAATGAATGTCTTCTTCTGCCCTAATCTAATGAAGTCTAAACAAATTCAAGTTATACCAGCGTGAGGCTTATGTTTCTTTTTAGAAAATGCTGTTTTTACTTCTATTTCCCAGTTCAAGCGCCAACAATAGGAAAACAAAATGTGTCTGGCTATGTTTCCTTTAATAGCTTTTCCTTAAAGAAAATAAGGCAGGAATCCCTTCCCCCACACCCAGTACCAGCGGCTTTCCTGGAGGCCTACAGCAAGCAACAAGCTTTTCACTTGCAACATGTGTGAATTTCAAGTTTCTTCTTTCTTGAGAGTAATTAGAAAGAGCCCCAAATGGAATTAAGACATAGAAAAGAAAGATAATATGAAAGAAAACCAGGGGGAATTTTTGCTAAGAAATCGTGAAGGACGAGAGAGCTGAGGGAAAGAGGCCTTCTATTCCATGAACAGTGGCAGCCATGCCATGCAGAGGAGCTGCAAGCAGCCTGGCCCCATGGGGGGAGGTGGGGGGAAGGGACGGGTCTGGCAGTGCCATCATCAAGATCAGAAAAGAATCAAAGAGGAGTTCAGTGTTTAATATACAGAGGAAAGGGGAATGCATTTGTCATAATCAACATAGTGAACCTCCATGTTTTCCTTCGAGATTCAACAGTCACCAGCCCATGAGAAACCTATTTATCTCGCCCCACTCCAGAATCTGTGGAAGCAAATCTCATACATCACTTCACCATAATACTATGTATTATGTATGCATTATAAAACCATTATTATGCAAATATATACATATACATATGTATGAAGTTGTCTCTTGGGTCCCAAGGAGCTCCCATAAATGCCTAAGTCCCCTCAAGTTCTTTATGTAAAGTGGAGCAGTGTGTGTGTATGTGTTTGTGTGTGTGTACATCCTCCTGATTACTTAACTTCATCTCTGGATGACTTACAGTATCATCTAACATGGTGTAAGCACTAGCTAATAATCCTTGATCTGTATTGTTTAGGGAATAATGATAAGAAAAATGTCTGTACATGTACAGATGAACAGTTAAGAACTTTTTGTATGTGTGCAGGTAGTAGGGCTTGAACTCGGGACCTGGATCTCATGCTCTTGCTTAGCTTTCTCAAATTTTTCTACACAGACTCCTCAGAAGCAATGTAAATAAAACAATACACACTGGTGGAAATAATTGTCCTATCACCATTTTATTTTTCAATACTGGGGCTTGAACTCAGGTCATTGTGTTTGCTAGGCAAGGACTCTACCATTTGAGCCATAACCCTGAGCCTTTTTGTTTTTGTAATTTTTCAGATAGTCTCTACTTTTTCCCTCTGGGCCAGCCTTGGACTGTGATCCTTCTATCTGTGTCATAAATAGGATTACAGGCATGAACCATCATATTTTACTTATTGAAATTGTGAAACTGAGTTTTAGACCCTAGCCCTCAAAGGCCAGGGATCCCAAGTTAGATCTGGCCACTTTCTCCCATATGGTAAATAAAGAGACATGGTAAAGGCCCAAGAAAGGAGATTTATTACATGGCAGCATGGGAAGACAGCACTGCAGTGCATCTTCAGTCAACTTGAGAGGTCCAAGCATTGGCTTCAGGTTAAATAGGGAGAATTGGGGCTGGGAGGGAAGAGGTATACAGAGTCCCAAGTCACAAGCATGGCCTGGTTGACCATTAGCTCAGTCTTTGTTCTTGGGGGAGTTCTAGAAAATTGTTGTCACTTTATTACTGGAACCGAGCAGGAACAAGGTGGTCTCCTGAGTGCTGGCTGTTTGCTTTAAGTTAATAAAAAGATGGCATTGCTTGTTTGAGGGGCAGTTTGCCTTCTACACAAGGTTCTTATTACTGAATCCTCTCTTTCCTTCTAGAAGCAAAGAGGTCATATGGTGACTGCAGCAGAGAATAGCTCAGATAAAAGGGCACAGATACAAATTGCGAGGACTTTTAGTTAATTCACAGACCCAGAAAAGGCATCTTTTAAGTTGCCTCTTACAATGGGATCATGCTTTTTGTCTGGGCTGAACTTGAACTACAGTTCTCCTAATCTCTACCTCTTGAGTAGCTGGGATTATAGATATAACTCACCATGACTATTTTCCTAACAACAACAAAATCTTCATAGCATCATGGCAAAAACATGTGACAAAAGCTGCTCACTTCATAGTAGGTAAGAGGTTAGAGATGATGGGACAGGGTCCCATCCTCAGGATGATTGACAAGAAGATCTCACGCTTCTTAAAGGTTCCATCACCATCCCATAGGGCCACAGGCTGGTGATCAGGCTTTACAACACAAGCCTTTATCTCTACCAGTATTAAAAATATTATCAATCAAGAAATTGAGATCAAGTCCAGGACTTCAGACAGTAACTGGCATTTGATGGGGAATCTGCTTATCTGCTGAAAAAGGTAACTGGCTCCCACCTAGCTCAAGAACAGTTACAGTCTGCCCACTAGCTTTCCCATGACTACCTTCAATGGAGAGAACAATTTCTTCATAGCTGCCAACAACTTTATAAGTAGTAAAGAATGTGACATAATGAAGCAGCTTCATTTAGGCTTAAACACATGCAATTGAACACAGTGATAAGTTAGCTAGAGCTTAAATCATACATCTTATATTGCCACACAGGGGGGACTCTAGGTGTGCTTTAACAAATCTCAGTGATGAGGATGAATTTCTCAATACTTCTGGAAATATCTAGTGATATGGAGTACTTAAGCAATAGAACTGGTGATACTGCACCCCTGGATACTTTGGAATGTTGTAACAGTAACTAGAAAAATGGTGCAATTATTTGGTGCTGTATGTTTGTAAAGGGCTTTTTTTTACAGATTTACACATTATTCGTTTATCCTTTGCATCTACTCTGAATCATAAAATTTGAGACATACTTCATAGATGGAACATGTGAGGTGGTATATTGGGAAGGGACAGCCTCAGTTCTGAGGGCTTGTATATCAGAAGACTCTCCTCTCCTCTCCTCTTCTCTCTTTTCCTTCCTTCCTTCCTTCCTTCCTTCCTTCCTTCCTTCCTTCCTTCCTTCCTTCCTTCCTTCCTTCCTTCCTTTCTTCCTTCCTTCTTTCTTTCCCTCCCTCCTTCCTTCCCTCCTTCCCTTCTTTCTTCTTCTTTCCTTCCTTCTTTCCTTCCTTCCTTCCTTCCTTCCTTCCTTCCTTCCTTCCTTCCTTCCTTCCTTCCTTCCTTCCTCCCTCCCTCCATCCCTTCCTCCCTCCTTCTCTCTCTTCCTTTCTTCCTTTTTTGCCTATACTGGAGCTTCAACTCAAGACCTTGAGAACTTGCTGAGCTTTTTCACTCAGGGCTGGCACTCTTATCACTTGAGCTGCACCTCCATATCTGTGTTTTGCTGTTTGACTGTAGGTAAGAGTTCTCACAGACTTTTGCCTAGGCTGGTTTCAACAATCCTCAGATCTTAGCCTCCTAAATAACTAGTATTACAGGCATGAACTACCAGCACCTGACCAAAGGCAGTTTGTGTGGTACTTGTATGGAGGCATATTGCCAGTTCCCAGAAATCAGACCATCTTTATATTAGCCAGTGCGTCTACCCTGGCTTGGTCCCACTTACCCTCAGCACAGCACTGGATTGGACTTGCAGATTGAGAAAAGTTACTCCTCTGTTCAGTTCTGACTGCGTGGATGGATGCTGGTGGCCTAGCTATTCACAAGATTGAGACCTGAATATGGCAGTTCGAAGCCATCCCAAGCAAGAGAGTCCTTGAGACCCAGTCTGCACTGTACAGTCTCAAAGTCCTTTTCCTGTGTCCTGTCACTTCTCTAAAAATGTCCTGTTTTCCCACCATTGATGAGAGAATCCCAAAACTGTGGTATCTCTACACAATGAAATTTTACCACAGCCATTAGGAAGAAAAAAAATAATGTCATTTGCAGGGAAATGGGTGGAACTAGAACAAATCGTGTTAGATGAGGTAAGCTAAGCTCAGAGAGACAAAGGGCACATGTCCTCTCTGATATGCAGAAATTAGATCTATAAATACACTGGGATAGGATCAATTATGGAGGATTTTAGATACAAACAGTTAGACTGAAAGAGGATACTCTTAGGAGAGAATCACAAAGGCACAATGCCTAAGTGCCTCTCAGATTTATATAAAACAATATACACACCGGAACAAACTCCATGATATAGAAACAAGAGAACTTTTTTTTCATTTTTTCCTTTCAGTTTTTGATGGTTCTATCTTCTTTAGCTTGTATATGGTGTAATCATATATATATATGTATATATATATATATATATATATATATATACATATATATATCTTTGGATGTGTGGGGAGAGGGCACAGAACTCAAGGGAAAGGCTGAAAGGTGCAGCAGTGTAGCTCACTGGACACTCATAAAAGTGAACTATACAACTTGTGGACAGAGACAGTAGGAAGGGACTGGAAGAGAATGAGGGAACAGAAGACACTGTATGAAAGGAAGTGTACTCATTACCTGACTCATGTAATGGTAATCCCTCTGTACAACACCTCTATAATAATAATAAAGTAAATTAATAATTTAAAAATGTCCTGCTTTGTTGAAATTCTCTGAGTAAGACAGAGTCTAAAACCTAAATATCATTCCCTGGGTGCTGCCTACGTGACTATGAAATATTCATAGACCCAGCTCTCCCAGCAGCTCCTTGATTCAGTCTGCTTTTCTGGAAGCTTCCAAGATTCAGTGAATTGCGACCTCAAATTGTTCCACAGTCCCAGGACTGAACCTTACCCTTCCCTGGGTGTATGCTGAAAAAGTATCACATCAGTCATCTGTCAATATGCCTGGGCACAGTGGCTCATGCCCATAATCACACTCACTCAGGAGGTAGACATTAAGAATCGAAGATGGAAGCCAGCCCTACCAAAAAGATAATGAGACCACATCTCAACTAGTAAGTTGAGCATGAAAGTTTCTGAAAAGCAAAGCAAAAATAGGCGAAGGACATAGTTAGGCCCTTAGTTCAAACACCAAATACCAGTAGAGAAAGGGGAGCAGGGAGAGGGAGCTGAAGAAAGTGTTTGGCTCTCAGGTATGGATACCCGGGGGACATGACCTCAACACTGACCACTAATATTGAAAAGAAACTGACATCTTAGACCCCAAGTACGAGTTAGGTCCAGCCACTCACTCCATATGCCAAATAAAGAGACATGCTGAAGGGCAGAGAAAGGAGTTTTATTACGTGACAGTGAAGGGAAGACAGCACTTTACATCTTCAGCCATCTTCAGAGGTACAGACAGGGGCTTCCAGCTCAATAGGGAGAATTGGGAGCAAGGGATGAGATGGGTACGCAGAGTTAAGACAGTCTCAAAACGCAGGTGTGGCCCAGTGAACCGTTATCTCGGTGTTTGACTCTGGTGGCTTTTGGGCTATTCTCTTCAAGATGATAAGAAGGTATTGACTGTCTGTGAGACAATTTACCCTTTGTGCCAAGATGTCCGAGGTGATTGTAAGTGACTGCAGCAGAGAATGGCTCAGACTGGAGCACAGATGCACAGTGGAAGTCTGGGTACCCAGCTTTTACTTAATTCACAGATCCAGCCAAAGCATCTTTTAGGCCACCTTTTACAATATCACAAAATGTTGGAAAGAAAGCCAGCAGACTATGGTTCATGTAAGCAGGGACAAGGCTAGCCTCCAAGCTGCTGTCCTCCGTCATCAACCTCACACTCTTACTGGCTCAGCTCCCACCCAGAACTCTCAGGGAAACATTTCACTAAGCAACCCAGACAAATGTCACTGACTCTATGCATTACACAATCCTCTAGTCCAAAGGGCAGCAACACATAGGGATGCTATATGAAGGGAGTAAGATAACCCCTCAAGCTATAGACTGTATGCCAGAGAACACATTTCTTTCAAAGCATTTCCATGCATCATTCCAATTCTCCTGGTGCTGGGATGGAGAGGCTGTATCTGCACAGGTTGCTCGGGCCCTCGTACCCTGGAAAGCTGATCATGTTAACAATGTACTTTAGCCCATGTACTTATGCTTAAGTCAACTGTGTATGTATGCATGCATATCTATACACATATACATATACACACATGCATATATACACATTATATATGTGTATTTATACACATATGCATATGTATTATTAGTAGTTATACAAGGGGATTTCAATTTAACAAGTCAGTTTGTAAATGCAATGCATCCTGATCAATGTCACCCCTTCTTCCTTCCATCTGTCCCATCCCAAGTTATCTGATTCCATTTTTACATAATGTGCATTGAACATTATGGTTGTGTTTTACCGCTTTTCCTTTCTCCATTTGTCTCCCCTCCATTCCCTTGACATCTAGACCCTAAACAACCAGAATCTTAAGAAAAATGTGTATCCCCATGTCTATGTCTTCAGCCTTTGAATTGGAGGCAAACCAGATATTCTGGCTCAAGTCTTAGAACTGTATCAGTGCAGTAACAATTTCAACATTTAATGACTTCTAAAGATCCCACAAGAATTATTCAATAGCCCAAATGCCCAAAGGTGGCTGTGGAGGGTGTCTGGTACATGAAGGGTCAGGGAAACGCCTTTCCTTCTACAGGCTAGGGGCCTACACATCACAGGACTGACTCTATTCATGAGCAGCCCTTATAGCACCTGTCTGGTGATCTGTGCTGACGTGCCAGCTGCTCTCTTGTCTTTCTTGATGAGCACAAGGGATGGCTTTCCACAGTCTATACCCCTCCCAACCAAAGTCCTCCTCCTCCTTATACCCCATCACACGCACAACTCCGGGTGACAAGTGAGCAGTCAATTTAATTTCACTGCACTCAGCAAGAGCACTCACCAGATGGGAGGCCACAGAAAGTGCCTTTGGCAAGGGAGGGGGATGCTGGGGGGAGGGGAGGAGTGTCACCATAGCAACAGGAAAAGCACTGCCGAAGGTTCTATCTCCCTGCTGCCACTAATTACTATGAATGTTTCATTGGGCCTCTGATCAGCCGGCTCCAAAGCTGCCTGTTACTGGCAGATGGCTTCTTTTCTTCCCTCTAGAAAGTTCAGCCAAAGCCCACAGTTGTGTTTGATTGTTTTGTTCTTTTTTTAAAAACATTGACAAGGTTAAGAATATTTTGTTTTACATTTCATCAGAAGATCTCAGATGTCATTAGATCCCCTCCAAACAAACACTATTTTGGGAAGCAAAGGGTAGGCCCAGTAGTATTAACTAATTTAGTGTATAAACATATGCACAGTGGCAGAAAGGCCATTCAGGAATTTGCTAGAAAAACATTTGATGTGGCCTTCTTTGGGCCTAACATGTAGATCTATATGCATTTCAGCTTCCTCTATTATGTGTTTGTTTAGGGCTGGCACTGGGGCTTGAATACATGGCCTGGACACTGTCCTTTGGCTTTCTCACTCAAGGCTGACATTTACTACTCAAGCCACATCTCCATTTTCAGCTTTTTGGTAGGTAATTTGAGATAAGAGTCTTATGAAGTTTCCTTCCTGGACTGGCTTTTAAATTCATGATCCTCAGATCCCAGCTTCCTAGGATGCTGTATTACAGGAGTCAGCCACTGGCACTGTCCTGCTTTCTCTTTTATACATTAAGAATGTCACTGGACATGTAACCAGTTTCAAATCCATGCTTTTGGTGTTGCTATAGAAAGAAGTGACACCAGGTTTCACTGAGAAAGATAATTTACTGGATGAGGGGTTTCCTCAGCTTCTCAATTTCCATGCAAAACCACAGGTCTTTGAGATCCACGTGTGAACCAGGTTTCAAAATGTCTCACAAAAAGGGGAGTCTTATGAGGCAAAAGTTTTAGCAAGGGTTTATTTTAGAGTAACAGATTAAAGGCGGGAGAAAGAGCCTAAGAAACATTTCCTGCTCCCCATGCAGAAAATGAGAGTTACAGATTAAAAATGACAATTATGACCTGTCACCTTTATGCTTTCTGAGCTGGGGGAATACATGCGGTCATGTCTAGCATCCTTCTCCAACTCGGAGTTTATGATTTTGGGGAGCTAAGACGATTGTTACTTATTATTTTAAAATATCAAGATGTCGGGGCTGGGAAGGTGGCTCAGTGGTAGAGCACTTGCCTTGCATGCATGAGGCCCTGGGTTTGTTTCCTTAGCACCACATAAGCAAAAAGAAAAAAGCCAGAAGTGGCTGTGGCTCAAGTGGTAGAGAGCTAGCCTTGAGCTGAAGAGCTGAGGGATAGCGTCCAGGCCCCACGACCGGACCCCCCCCCCCAAAAAAATAAATAAAATATCAAGATGTCTCAGACTATAGTGAACTTTGAGGCTTCCATTTCTCAGTTTTGTTTCTTTTCTTTTCTTTTTTGTTGGTCGTGGGGCTTGAACTCTGGGCCTGGGCATTATCCCTCAGCATTTCACGTTCAAAGCCAGAACTCTACCGTTTGAGCCACAGCGCCACTTCCAGTTTTCTGGAGGTTTATTGGAGATAGGAGTCTCAAGAACTTTCTTGCCTGGGCTGGCTTTGAACTGTGATCCTCAGATCTCAGCCTCTTGAGGAGCTAGGATTACAGGCGTGAGCCACCTTCACCGGGCTTCAGGTATGTTTCTTAACCCATCTATAGAGGGTAGCCAAGTTTTTACCATTTCAAAGGAGAGGGCAGTTTTAATCGCTAGCACTACTTCCTGTCTCTGGTTCTTATAACTTAGCATTTAAATGAAGGGAAGCTTAACTGCTTTGTCAGTTACTTCTTGTTTCCAACTTCTGAATCTGTTCCTTTGTATATTTATTAAACATCATATAACTTCTTTGTTGCCTCATCTATCTCTCCTGCCACACAATCTATGTTCAAGCTTGTATTTATCCTAACTGGAAAAATCTAATTGTATTCCATGAAGGTATAAGAGAGCTTACCAAAAGCTACATAATAGATAAAGATAATTATTTGAGTTATGACTGAAAAACAACAGGTAAGGAAAAATAAACAAAAGCCATGATGAGGATAAACTTACCACATGGCTCCCCAGTGTTGCTAGGGAGGAAAACAAGCACATACACCCCCACACCCATTCCACAGGGTATTCATTTGCTTTGAAAGCTAAAGCAAACCAGGTATCCAGCACCCTCCCGGAGGAAAAGACATAAAGGCAGGTTGTGGTGCAGTCTCTGGCTAGCCCTCTACTTAGGTTTACTAAGACAGAACCAAAGGTGTGGCATTTAATCCTCCTAATGCTTCTAATTACCATAATGTAATTTTCTCTTCTTTTCCTTCCCTCCCTCCCTCCCTCCCTCTCTCTCTCTCTCTCTCTCTCTCTCTCTCTCTCTCTCTTTCTTTCTTTCTTTCTTTCTTTCTTCTATTTTGAAGGTGCTGGGGCTTGAAATCAGGGCTTAGGCACTGCCCATTAGCTTCTTTTGCTTAAAGCTAGTGCTCTACCACTTAAGCCACAGTTCCACTTTAATAACTTATTTTTTAATGTTATTATAAATGTAATGTACAGAGGGGTTATGGTTTTATAAGTCATATAATGAGCACATTTCTTTTTGGACAATGTCACTCCATTCCATAATTTTTTTCATTAGAAAAAAACATTTCAAGATGAGGAAAAAAAAGCCCACAAATGGTGTCTAGATTCTGGAGATATAAGGAAGATGACAATTTTTAATTGGAAAAATGTAATATAATCTTCCAAATATTAAAAGACAAAATTACAACAAAGAAATGTACTCATTACCTTGCTCATGTAACTATAATCCCTCTGTACAGTATTTTCACAATTAAAAAATGTATTTAAGAAATTACAACAAACCTAGTTTTGCAGATATTAACTGGATTTTTTTTTTTAAATTGCAGAACTGAATACAAGCCTACATCCAAATAATTCAGTATGCCTGCCCCATTCCTGGATAATTGTATTTATAGCCAGAGAAAAGGAAGTGATATACAGAACTAGAAATCAGAAAAGACAGCTTGATTGACTGTAGCTTTTGTCTGTCCTATTTTGGCCATTTCTGATTGACTAAGATGCAGCTACTTGATGCAAAAGTAGGTTATAGACTGTTTACACATCAAGTTAAGTTGCAGTCCACTGTGTACAGAAAACCTTTAGGCCAAACTTAAAGCGTACTGCTAGGCAGATATAGACCAAATTCACTTTAATAGGCTCACATGAAATTTCTCTTTACCCAAAGGGATGAATAGTCAAAAGCAACAGAAGACTGCTATAGAATGATATAGGAAAGAAAAAGTAATGGTTTTTCCTTGCCTGTCAAGAGTCATGATGTACTTATAACAAAAGAAAGATTAACAATAAAATAATAGCAAATTTATTTACTGTTTTTAATAACAGGGGTAACTTAAGTGATGAAACGTAAAGACTCAAAGGAAATAATATATTTTTTCTAATTTCTTTTTTAAAACTGTTATATAAAAACCATAAATATTGCCATATGATGTTTTAATGAATGCATATATTGTACAATGTTTAAGTCAGATTAAACATCAAATATCCTCATACATTTATTATTTATTGCAAGATCTGTTCAATTTTTCTTGGCATCTCTGTGGCATCATTCTGTTCCTTCCAGTATAGGGCAACACACCTGCTGCTAACGATCTTAATTATCTACTTGAAAAGTAGAGAATTCCTTTATGGCCTGCCCTCATACAGGAAGTCAGGGAAGGGCATACTAACATTTCAGTCCTTCCCATTCTCCTTTCGTACAGAGTGCTTTGGGTAGCCTTTTCCTGAGTCATGCTGGGGAGTTAGTAAAGACAAATCAAAGCATCATACTGACTCTAAATATTAGAAACTGCCCTAGGACTGTGCCATTAAAGACAGTAGAAAACTATTCAAAATCCTGGGGCTGGGAAGGTGGCTCAGTGGTAGAACGCTTGCCTTGCATGCATGAGGCCCTGGGTTCGATTCCTCAGCACCACATAAGCAGGGAAAAAAAAGCCGGAAGTGGTGCTATGGCTCAAGTGGTAGCGTGCTAGCCTTGAGCTGAAGAGCTGAGGGACAGCACCCAGGCCCAGAGTTCAGGCCCCACGACCGGACCCCCCCCCCAAAAACAGAAAACTATTCAAAATCCTTTCTTTTAGCTAAGCTCTGTGTGTATGTGTGTGTGTGTGTGTGTGTGTGTGTGTGTGTGTGTGTGTGTGTGTGTGTGTGTGAGTCATGGAGCTTGAACTCAGGGCTTGGGTTTGGTCCCTGAGCTCTTTTGTTCAATGCTAGCACTCTACCACATTGAGTCACAGTACCACTTTATATATGTGTGTGTGTGTGTGTGTGTGTGTGTGTGTGTGTGTGTGTGTGTACATATATGTATACATATATACGGACATATATGTATACATATATATAAACATATATATGTATACATATATATAATATTATATATATACCTTACTTTATTCTGTCTCTGTCTCTGTCTCTGTCCCTGTCCCTGTCTCTGTCTCTGTCTGTCTGTCTCTCTCTCTCTTTTATGCTGGAGATTAAAGCCAGTACCTCAAATATGCTAGGCAAGCATTCTACCACTTGACCCTTCTCCCCAGCCTACATTTATTCTTTCTCAAATGTTCTCTCTGTATGTATGTATATAGGTAGATCTGGTTCTGAAAAACATTATTTTCTTTGCTCTAAAGAATTTTTTTAATGTTTTGAGCAAAGCAGGTCTACAGATAATAAATTTCTTCAATGTTTCTTTGCCTGAGGCAGTTTTTTTCTGCCTTGATTTTCTAATTACTTTATATTAGTTATACAGAGGAGAATTTCATTATTACATCCCCACACATGTTCATACTGCATTCTAAACAATCTCACCCCCTCTATCATTATCCCTGTCCATCTCCCCCCTCCCCCGGAAAATTATCCTCATCAGGTTAAACTATGTACTTTTATGCACACTTTTAAATGTAGCAAAGACTGCAAATTCATGTAGAAGCATGAACAGACAAAGTATCTGATCTCAAATAGTAACAACTTTGAAGAACACAGCAAGATCTGTTCAATTTTTCTTGGCATCTCTGTGGCATCATTCTGTTCCTTCCAGTATAGGGCAGGACACCTGCTGCATAATGATCTTAATTATCTACTTTCAGGAAAAGTAGTCAGAGAATTCCTTTATGGCCTGCCATCACACAGGAAGTCAGGGAAGGGCATACTAACATTTCAGTCCTTCCCATTCGCCTTTAGTGCAGAGTGCTTTGGGTAGCCTTTTTTCTGAGTCATGCTGGTAAGTTAGTAAAGACAAATCAAAGCATCATACTGACTCTAAATGTTTGAATATTAGAAACTGCCCTAGGACTGTGCCATTAAAGACAGTAGTAACACCCATTGCAAGATTAATACTAAATCTCAAGGGACCCCAAATAGCCAAAATAAATTTAGAAAAATAGGGCAAAGTTGAAGATCTCACATAATTTTGTGTGCATGGTACTGTAATGTTTGGGGAAAGGAGACCTCCACATGGTACAGGCAGAGAATTGATTAGGGAGAAGCAAACTGCTGGCTGCACAAGTTGGAGTAGTGCAGAGAGGGCACTGGATGGAGATGTGCAGAGGGCAATTAATGATGGAGATTGATTATATAGGGAGAGGACAGGGAGGAGGTATGACCATAGCAATGTGGATGTGACCTCAGAGCCTGGAAACTTCTGAAGGTCTGGAGGAAATGTGACTGGGACATATGAGGACGTGACCTCAGAGGTAGAGGAAATGACCTCAGAGGAGAGGGACTTCTAGGGAAGGGGCCATGTGTGCATCAAAGGAGGACAAAGGGAAGGAGCCATTTTTATGGGTGGACCTGACCTTTTTTTTTAAAAAAAAATAGTTTTGATAGTATAAAAGGGCAATGACACTTTTGATAGTTATTTTGATTTTCTCTAGCTACTTCCTGCTGGCAAGGGGCATCAACATTAGGAGTAGAAGGTGGAAATGTTGTCTGGTCCAGGAGAAGGCAACAGTAACAGTTCTTTGGTGGTGAACATGTGTATGTATCCTTGGGTAAAGTTTGAAAGGAGTCTTAGGAGGCAGGGGCTTAACAATAAGAAAAGAAAAACATTAGAGGACACACAAATGGCAGAAGGAAGGGCAGTCATCCATTCAGAATGGAACAAAAAAAAAATTGAATGACTGGCCAGTTCCTGTCTCACACATTCCTGGCAGTCCTGGGGTTGGTGGACCATGCCTCTGACTATTCCTGACTGGTTAAGATCTTGTGACTGGGTAAGGGAGATAATGGTGGACTGGTGAAGAATAACTATTCAGAAGCTCAAGCTCAATGAGAGTGGTTAAGGGCCCAGTGAGAGGCCTCAGACATTCCCTGTAACTGGACTATAGATGTCTGGACTAAAGATATCTGGATTATAGAGTGGGAGGCCCACTATAAATAGAAATAGCAGGTAATAGGCATAAGCTCCTATCCAGTTAGAAGGTAGACAAGTATGAACATTAGATAGGCATGCTTATTAACTGTTTTCTTTTGACCTCCCAGATCTGGTTAGTATTTAAAGGGCTAGCACAAAGTGACTCCATTTAGGATCAGACATAATCCCTCTTATTCCACTCCATGATCCCTCATCTCCAGGACTAGCTTTGTCCCAGATAGAGCTGCTTGTTACTGGGATGGCTTGTCCCATCTGGCATTTTTGCTCATTGCTGGGATAGCATGTCTCAGTTGGCTGATAAGATGTCCCACATTGGAGGGGAAGATGATTGACAGATTAAATGAGTTTTTACCATGAGATCTTTTTTTATTTCCAATTTAAGCAGTGATGAGATCAATAGAAATAGTTTTTAAGCAGGGCTTATCTGGAACTTGTTAAAAACAGAAGCTAAGTTTAACCAGTAATTACTTGTAAGACTTACTTATCCCTCTGTGGGTCTGACTAAATGCTGTAGAGGATAAAATTTGTAACAGCAAAACTCAATAGTAGACATGATGAGAATTTTGAAACAGCAACTGATTAGACAACTTAGTTAATTTTTAGTGGAATATAGCACTTACTAAGATTGAAACCATTGTCAGCTCTGCATCCAAGGCAGCTTATACCACTTGAGGTTAGAACTGCCCGTTTTCCTTTTGGCCTGTGGAGCCAGTTTAGTCTTACCAGAAAACCTTTAAACAATTTTGGTAAAGAGACACATTAATATTCAAATGAACCTTTGAATACTTCCTAGAAGGGTGTGTGTGTGGGGGGGGGGGTGTCACATGAAAATCTACCATTTAGCCAAGATGGTGAATTTCAGGACAAGTCATGATGGTAAGAAAACTTGGTGGAGTTTTATTAAGTAAGCCAACTGGCAAGCAGACCAAAAGCAGATAGACAAACAGAAAGGCAGAAGTACACTCTAACAGAGTGTAAAGGCTCTCTAGGAGAGAAAGAGAGATGGTTCTAGCTAAGAGAATTCAAGTCCAGGATGGCTAGCCTTCAACAGGGAACCTAGAGGGGTCCTGAGACCCAGCCTGAATCTCATTCTCAAGAGCACAAGACAAAGGAGGAGGCTACAATGCTTGATAAGAAATGTACTCATTATCTTGCCCATGTAATTGTAACCCCTCTGTACAGTATTTTCACAATAAAAAAAGAGCACAAGACAAAGGGCTGTTGACTGGAATGGAGGAGACAAGAGAGAAACAGCAAGGAGGAAGAGCAAGGAAAGCAAAGGAAGTCTGAATGTATCCTCTGGCCATTTACCATTGTGTTGGCAGAAACTGGTGCAATCAAAAATAAGGTGTTTCCCCTTCATGATGAAGGTTTTGGAAAAATTAGGAATCCATGGAACATTCCTCAATACAATAAAGGCTGTATATGACAAACCTACAGCCAGCATTATACTCAATGGTGAAAAACTAAAGCCATTTCCTCTTAACTCAGGAACAAGACAAGGATGCCCACTCTCTCCACTTCTCTTCAATCTAGTATTAGAATGCCTAGCTACAGCAATAAGACAAGATGCAGACATAAGGAGGATCCAAATAGGGAAAGAAGAAATAAAACTCTCCCTCTTTGCAGATGACATGATCTTGTATTTAAAGAATCCCTCAGACTCCACTCCCAAATTACTCAAGCTGATTCAAAACTTTGGCAAAGTAGCAGGTTATAAAATTAACCCCCAAAAATCAATGGCTTTTCTGTATGTCAACAATGAGAAAAGTGTGGCTGAAATTAGGAAAGCAACTCCATTTGTAATAGCCCCACAAAAAATAAAATACCTAGGAATTAACTTAACCAAAGAAGTGAAGGACCTCTATGATGAAAACTTTAAAATCTTGAAAAAGGAAATCAACACAGAACTAAAAAAATGGCAAAGCCTCCCATGCTCCTGGATTGGAAAGATTAACATCGTGAAAATGGCAATACTTCCCAAGGCTATCTACAAATTCAACGCGATACCTATCAAAATTCCAACCTCATTCTTCAAGGAAATAGAAGAGGCAATCCAAAAATTCATATGGAACAATAAAAGACCCCGAATAGCAAAAACGCTCCTCAACGGGAAGAACACTGCTGGAGGAATATCAATACCAAATTTCAAACTCTACTATAAAGCCATAGTAATCAAAACAGCTTGGTATTGGCATAAGAACAGACCTCAGGACCAATGGAATAGAATTGAAAACCCAGAAATGAACCTACAGACCTATAGCCATCTAATCTTCGATAAGGGAGCTAAAACAATAGAATGGAAGAAAGACAGCCTCTTCAGTAAATGGTGCTAGCAAAATTGGTTAACTACATGTAGAAAACTAAAGCTAGATCCTTATATATCACCCTGCACCAGAATCAACTCCAAATGGATCAAAGACCTTGAAATCAAAGCAGACACTCTGAAAACATTACAGGATGGAATAGGAGAAACCCTAGGTCTCCTTGGCTCAGGCCGAAATTTTCTGAATAGAGACCCGGAAACACAACAAATCAAAGAAAGGTTGGACAAATGGGATTGCATAAAGTTGCAGAGCTTCTGCAGGGCAAATGACATAGCTAGCAAGATCAATAGAAAGCCCACAGATTGGGAGAAGATCTTTACTAGCCGTACAACGGACAAGGGTCTCATATCTAAAATATACTTGGAACTCAAAAAATTAAACCCCCCAACAACAAATCCTCAAAGAAACAACTGCCCAATAAATAAGTGGGCGAAAGACTTAAAGAGAAACTTCTCTGAAGAAGAAAGAAGGATGGCCAATAGACACATGAAGAAATGTTCAACATCCCTAGCCATAAAAGAAATGCAAATCAAAACAACATTGAGATATCACCTCACCCCAGTTAGAATGGCAAAAATCAAGAACTCTAACAACAACAGATGCTGGAGGGGATGTGGACAGAAAGGAACCTTACTTCATTGTTGGTGGGAATGTAAACTTGTTCAACCACTTTGGAAAGCAGTATGGAGGTTCCTCAAAAGACTTCACATAGAACTCCCCTATGACCCAGCAATTCCACTTTTGGGCATTTACCCAAATGTTTACAAACAAGACCACACTAAAGCTACCAGCACAACTATGTTTATTGCAGCATTATTTACCATAGCTAAGATATGGAACCAACCCAGATGCCCCTCAGTAGATAAATGGATCAAGAAAATGTGGTATATATACACAATGGAATTCTATGCCTCCATCAGAAAGAATGACATTGCCCCATTTGTTAGGAAATGGAAAAACTTGGAAAAACTTATATTAAGTGAAGTAAGCCAGGCCCAAAGAAACATAGGTCCCATGGTTTCCCTTATTTGCAATATCTAGTATATGTATGAGTCAAGCGGAAAAGGTCAGATAATGTGATGTCAGGAAAATGAACCCTTAGATATGTATTTTAATGTTTCTTTCTTTCATGCATGTATTTCTAACGCATTTATAAGATTATTTCTTTGTTGCTTTGTATGTCCCGCCCCCACAGTATAACCCCTGCTTTCACTATATTTGATGTCAGTATAACTTGTGGAGGAGATGGGGAAAAACTAGTTGTTTAAGGATACAGGTGGACCTGCTGCAACAATGAGAAGTACAAGTTGTCATGTCCAAAACGAGCTTTACAACGTCGGTGCGGGGGGGGGGGGGGGGGGGGGGGGGGGGGGGGGGTGGGAGGGTAGGGGGGTGAGGGGGGGAGAAGGGGGGGAAGGAGAAGGATTGGGATTGGGGGGGAGGGGGGAGGCTGGGAAGGGAGGTGAAGGGTAAACCAAAGGAGGAGGCTGCAATGCTTGGTAAGAAATGTACGCATTATCCTGCCCATGTAATTGTAACCCCTCTGTACAGTATGTTCACAAATAAAATAAAATTAAATTTAAAAAAATAAAAATAAAAAAAATAAGGTGTTTTGGCTTTATGGAGTCTCTGAGAGGGAGACTGATGAGGAAATAGGAAGAATCCCTGGGAAAGCAGAAAATAGGCCAGGGTCCCTCTGGCATGATGATGATGATGATGAGAGACAGAGCCAGAGACAGAGGGACCGGTCGATGGGAGTCACTCACCAGACATAGACATGTGGATGCGTAGCCAGCAATGGGTACAAATGAGAAGTCTGTGGTGGGGTTTCTTCAGCTTTCAACTGTTTGGGTCTGAGGAGGGGCAGCCAGGACCCTCGGAAAGAGAAGTGTAGGGGATCCAGCGACTCCTGACACCATCCCCTCCTGGGTCTCAGCACCATATGTAAGGGTTGAGGAATGAGGCGTCCACATCGTCGTTCAGGAGGGAGAAGCAAACTGCCCACCCACACCAGCTGTAATGTGCAGAGGCTGCCCTGCGTGGAGGTGTGCAGGTTGGGGGCAGGACTAATGATGGAGATTGATTATGTAGGGGAGGGTAGGAAGGAGGTGCAGCTGCAGCAATGATCTTAGAGACCGCCCACTGCCTCCAGGTGTACCAGTTACTGGTATTACAAGTGCTGGGTGGGAATTTCTAGGGATGGCTATGTGTGCACAGAGGGGAGAACAAAGGGGAAGGGGACATTTTTCTCAGGCAGATCTAATGGGTACCAGAGATTGAACTCAGAGCCCCAGACTTGCACAGTTTGCTTGTTTGGTTGGCACTCTACCACTTGAGCCATGCCTCCAGCCTAGGTTGTTGCTGGTTATTTTAGAGGACTTTCGTGAACTTTTCTGCCTGGACTGGCCTCAAATCTTAATCTTCTAAATGTTAGCCTCCTGAGTAGCTAGGATTATAGGGTTGAGCCATCAGCACTGGGTTGACTT